>NW_024582711.1:328558-344976 GCF_018398535.1 Haplochromis burtoni
TCCCCGGGCGCTGCATTGGTGGCTGCCCACTGCTTCACTGATTTTTATCATTGATGTTTATAAAAAAACACAGAATAAAAACAAAAACACTAAACGATATTATAAAGTCCTGAAAAAGAAAACACGTGTTGAATTTGACAAAACTATACCTCAGGAGTGTGTAGGTGTTCTGTAGGTCAGTAGGATAAGTGTTTAACTAGTAAAAATGATAAACTGGTCAAACAACTTTTCAAATTCATTGCATGTTTGTCAAAATATGGAATTACTTTTTAGATTGAGAAGTGATTAATTACCTGTTAATGTTTACTAGTTTGGTATATACACAACATTGCAATCATTATAAAAGCTGTATTTGAGGACCTGTTATGACACTGTAACTTAACATCCTGTTTTCCAATTAGAGCAAATAAAATAATAATAGGACTTCTTTTGGCAATGAGTTAATTACTTGATCTTACTCAGGAGACAAAGTAAAGTCACCATGTCCCATTAATTTGCAGTGCGATTGCAATTAAATGCACATTTTATAAAATTACAATATAGTTAATGCACTTTCACACTAATGCACTGACATACATAGCTAAAGCTATTCATTTTTAGGAGGGCTGAGCAAACATAGATCCAAAGCTTCTCTGTGTTTGACTTCACTTTGTGTAATGCCTGCATTCATCTACCTGTTATAGAGTGTGCAAACAATGAAAAAGCTGGAAAGGATTTCAGATGCGACTGAAAAGGTACCCAAGAGGCACGCTTTTGTAGGACTTTAGGAACTCTATATCCAGGCAATTCTCTACCTCTGTATGCTCTGAAATTGGATCAATAGCATTTAAACCCTGATTTCTGGGGTTGGATGACACTCTGAGAGACATTTTATGCATCTATACATTCTTTTGTGAAATTCTGTATAAATGGAGCATGTTCAGGCAATATGTTTCACATGGATATTTTCCAATATTCTGGAAGTGCAGGTTCCCTGCATTACATACACCAGATTTGCTGGTTTGTTTATGATCGTTGTCATGTTGTATGGCTCAATCTGTGCACAGCAAAATCTCCAGTGTTAAATTAAAAGTAACCTAGCCAGTTTTGAAGATTAACAATGGCTAACACTGAGCAGTGCTGATTTTCTAACACTGGAAAATAACTCAAAATGTTAGAAATATTCCAGTGTTAGAAAATCAGCACTGCTCAGTGTGAGCCATTGTCAATCTTCAAAACTGACTAGGTTACTTTTAAACATATAACACTGTCAAAAGTGTTAATTTAACACTCAACAGTGTTGTATTTAACACTCAGAGGTGTGGACCCATATAGACACTCTCCAGTGTTAATTTAACACTGGAGATTTTGACAGGTTCTGTCACTACAAAATAAGTCAACCACTGGCCTTGACAGCTGGTATGAGGTGTTGTTACTGATAAAGTGGTAAGTGGTTTTTACCGACCTATTCATTGCTATATCTTCACTTTGGTCTTATCTGTCCAAAGGACATTGTTCCAAATGTCTATGTAACTTCGCATACCTAAGAAGAGCTGCCATGTTCTTTTATATAGAAAATACTATTTCTTCTAAAAATCATGGTTGTTCAGTCTTTCTTTTAATTGTCTTGTCACAAACTTTAATATTTAATTTGAAAACTTACATGATCTGTAGATTCTGAGATGTAACTCATGTGGCATTGTGTTAACACATACCTGAATGGGCCAGCTCAGCACACCTAGCTTTTATGGAGGTGGTCACACTAATGATCCTTCAATCAAAGGTATTTGATTAGCAGCACATGACTGTGACTTAACCTCTTAATTGCTATGGAAGTAGTATGATAAAAAACACCTTTTTCATGGCGTTATACTGTAGATTTACACAAACTTTTCCTAATCTAATTCCTAATCTAGTTACATAACAGGTAGTTTTTGGGTGGAAGTTTCAATTTTTCAAGTATTTCCATCATCTCACTGCTGACACTAAAGTTGTGTTAAAAAATACTTCTGTTTGATTCGACTGATATGCCTATAACTTGTGATTCTAATAAACTGCATTTCCCTATTACCCTTAGATGCAGAATTTTTATTAACCCTGAACCTAACAGACTTTCTTTTTAATCTCTATTTGGACTTTTTGTAATGATAAAGTTTTCCTGACTGTTGACTAAGTTATGTATTTAAACAGTTTTTTATCTCTTTTAAGCAGTGTGTTAAAGGCCTTGAGATTTCGGCTTATAACTGGCAATGCATCATTATTTTGTGAGAGTTAGTTTTTGTTAGTTTTTTGACATGGCACTCTTGAATCAGATTATTGCTACTCTTCTTAAAAAATCATGAGCCCTTTGTTCTTGTGGGACGTGCAGTAAAGACTAAATGGTTCCATGCTATTTCCAAACAAAAGTTTACAAATGCTCATTTGGGATGGAATTTCATGGTAATTTTGGACTTTTAATGATGTCTTTGAACTGCTCTTTTTCAGAGTAGAATGACTGTACAGCATAAATATTTAATGACTTTAAAACAGCAAGAATTGGGTGCACGAGATTGAATTTATTTTGGGTTCTTTGAAAACTTCATCTACACTTTGGTTTGAGGCAGAAAGCAAAAAAGTACAGGTAATACTTGCTAAACCCTCCTGAAAGCCATCCATGTAATGCTACCAAGTAGTTAATTCTGGATAAAGCAACTCCTTGTTAAAATGAAAAAGAAAAGGGAAAAAAAATATTTTAGTATTCACCAGGACACAAAACATTATAAATGTAGAATGACTGGTCAAATATTATTTTTAAATTTGTGAATCATTTATTTTATTATTATTATTATTTTTAAAGGAAATAGTCCCAAAAGTTTAAAGATCATTATCTGAGTAACATTAAATGCCCAGCAGGATGTAGCAGGATGATGCCTGTTCTTGCCAAAATGAGTAGAAATCAGTGCTGAAAAAACTATTATTTAGTGTTTGTACAAAAGTACAAATGTCACTATGAAGGATGGATTTAAATAAGTTGCCTACTTCTTTAACAGACTTATTAACAGTCATTGTAACAAAAGTACTGACACAACCAGAAAATTGTTGTAGTCTTAATGAACTGAGGAAGTGATGCCTTTGATTGTACTTTTGCATTAATATTTTAAGGCTTACTGGTATTTGGTATGAGCAGTGTGAGCATGAAACCACAACAATGAAAGTGGGTGTCTCACCGTTTTGCAGAAAAAAAAGGTCGAAAGTTGATAGCGACATCAAAAGTCAATTAATTTAATATTAGTTTTGCATAATCATCTGATGCTGACATTTTTAAATCAAAGCTTTTGAAAACTTTATTTTAAACTTGTAAGACAATGCCTTCATAGTCAACTGTGCCCAGTCACTGCTAGGAGGAGACAATGATGGATTCAGTAATCACCACAGTAATGTTGACCTTTTAAGGGATCGCCTCCTTGTCGAACAAAAATAAAACTACACACAGAAGCAAGCTTGTCTTCTGTTAATTGTTAAAGTCTAGGCTCAAATTAGTAATTAAAAACTCACCAAAGCTTGATAATGTTGTTGTATCTTTGGTGCTCTAATGAAAAGGCACCAAAGAGAGAGACAGATTCAACAATGAAGTGGAAAGATCCTGCAAGTTAATAGTCATCCCTTAAGTGGTTGATTATAAGTACT
Organism: Haplochromis burtoni; assembly: GCF_018398535.1. Taxonomy (NCBI): domain Eukaryota; kingdom Metazoa; phylum Chordata; class Actinopteri; order Cichliformes; family Cichlidae; genus Haplochromis; species Haplochromis burtoni. Next base: position 332,204 of record NW_024582711.1, read on the forward strand.
ATCTTAGCTGTAAATTCCATTCTGAATGCTTTTCTCCAGTAATTTTGCCTACTCTTTTTTATCTAGTAGCTAAACACGTACCAGTACTCCCCATTAACCTTAAGATTTCCATGTTAGATATTCCTCCCTGACACTCAAATGTACACACCTTTTATAAGTTTCTAGGATAGTAAAAAGAGAACGAAAGTTAATAGCGAGAAAGAAAGAGAGAAAGAAGACTGAGTAGGCTTTCATGGAGGAAAGACTATTCCCTAGAGGAGACGTGGACTGAATGGCGTAAATGAGGGAAGCATGGCGGCCATTCCTGTAGCCTCATTACAGTAATGGAGATCCATCCGTTCTGTCAAGGCCCCCAGAAAATCTTCTGTGACATAAATGCCTTCCTTCTCATGGTATTCTACATCAACAGGGAGAAGAATAAAGTAGAAGCACCTTCTAGTTTCATGATGCACAAGAAGATTTGTGCATTTGGTTGAGTATTAAGGCCCTGATTAGGGTCTTGTAGTCTCTGTCAGAGTCCATAACGTTTTGTAGGGGTTGATACTGTGGCCTTGGTGGGAAAATTGAGATACATATGCTTCCGGTAAAGACTGGTCTCGTCGCTGTCGAGTCTCAGGCAACAACTACGCTGATCATCTTGTCTGTGGGGGAAAAAAGGAAAATCTGTAGGTTGATTTCACATTCTTTTAGTTGATATTATCCACTTAGAGATACCAGGACTCTTACCAAAGTAATCCATTGCAAGATTTTGAAAATAACTTGTTACTGGTGGGTTGGGGCGTGGCTCATGCAGTGTACATGTGAAAACAAATTTGCTAAAGTCTCAGAAATATTGAAAAGAAGATTATTTGCTAAAATATATGTATGTTTTTCTCATTTGACAATCAGGAATTACCTGGATTGCCCTAATACTGGGGAGCAAGTTACGATACAATGTAAGTAGTACGTTTTTTTATTATTTAGAAATACATTTATTAGTTACAAACTTGGTCATCATACTGTATGATAAGAATGACTCATAAATGGATCATGGATCCATCTGATTCCAATTTAGTCTTCTTCACAAATGAAAGTTAGTTATGCTTTCATCTGTTCTGGGACCAATACGTTTAAAATTATACATGCTTCCCATAGGGAATATTATTAGAAAAGACTCCATCCATTTTTATTGCCAAGCCGATGATACTTAGTTATATGTATCCATGAAACCCAACAACACACATCAATTACTTAATCTACAGGCATATAAAATTTTCTTCTCTTAATTCAAATACAACTGAGGTTAATATATTTGGCCCTAAAAATATGGTGTCAGACTGGATACTTACTCAGGATCTTTTTTTTCATTTGTAAAATATAGTTTACATTTGAAACATCCTGTCTAGAAGTGATGCTCAAAGAATTGTTCATGCATTCATTAGTTCTATGCAGAATTATTGTAAATCATTATTATAAGTTTGTTCTAAAAGGTCCATAAAAAGTCTCAGTAGATGAAACAGATGGCGGTCATGTCCTGAGCCTGGTTCTGCCAACGGTTTCTTCCTGTAAAAATGGAGTTTTCCTTACCACTGCTGAAAAGTGCTTGCTTATTGGGGTTGCTTAATTGTCAGGGTGTTCTTCAATACTGTAGGGTATTTCCTTCACATAATAAAGAGTCTTGAGGGGACTGTTACTGTGATTTGGTTCTATATAAATAACTCTGAAATGAACTGAATTGAACTGAATATTGGATATGTAGACACAGAACATGTCTTTGTGAATCACAGTCATGTATGAAATGTGTTTACATGTGCACAAGCCTGATTTCTGCTCTTGCAGCTAGCCACAAATTGATGTCGACATAGCCTTATCACCAGGTTTGCATATGAATACTCCTGACTGCTCCATTAATCTGTCAACGAAAAACTGTAAAAGATGAAGCACAATTCCACCTCTTCAGATTAGTGAGGTTCTCAGAGCAGCGATCCTTTTGCATAGCCATTACACGTGGCTGTAGCTATTTATAGCACCCACCCTGTCCTTTATTATTTAATTACTCATGCACCTGCCAACTATCACAACCCATTATACTTTATCTCAATCAATGTCATCACACTTTGGAAACATAATCAGTAACAATTTGCGTATAAACACTTTGAATAAGCCAGAATTTAGAAAGAGGTTCACAACCCCCCCCCCCCCCCCAAAAAAAAACAAAACAAAACAAACAACATAAATAAACAGTGATACGTTGAGACAATGAAAACACCAAGACTATACACAAACAATAGTAATAAGACTGATTTTACAAAAGCCTTTTCTAATTAACAGGAAAATACTGTGTGTGTAAACAGCCTAATTTCTACTTCAGGTCAATTCACCTTATTTTAATCAAAAGGAGAAGACTATTGTCTTTTTTAAGCCATTGAACTCATGGTATTGTGTCTGGGTGGATGAGTGACACATGTATTGTTAGGCAGCACTGTTCGACTTTTTTGTAAACCAATAAATCCTTTGCTGGCTGTATAACTTCTCAAGGACAAGTTGTATGGGACTTGAGGGAGTGAATATCACAAGTTCAGATAGGACCCAGAAGCTGCCTGCAAAAGTAATATCTTGCAGCAGTAAATGGAAAAAAGGGAGCATGAAGAGGACCACGGATGCCACTTATTTGGTGTCTTTGATAATAAATGCAGCTCTCTTCACTCAACAGCTCTGTTTTCATGCTCACAGGAAGGTCAGAACTTTGAGTAATACACAGTAAAAGAAGAAAATTGCGCATTGCAGTTTTGTTCTGCCTTATTCTTCTTAGAAAATTAGCCATGAATATCTGACCAATTCATAAATGCATCCGAAATGTACACGTGCATATGCATATGTCTTTATCACTCGGGCTCCAGGGATGTTCTTGTCTAGAGAAGTTAAGATACCAATTCAGTCACGTTTAAAGCTTGGAACTATTTATTTTTCATTGATAACTAACACCCTGTATTCCACTGAAAAGAAAAATGCTTTCAAACTGTATGCTGATTCATCCTCTCCAAGCCTATCCATACCACTTCAGCGTACTCCATCCTATCCCACACCTCCTCCCCCGAGTTCACCATCTTGCTGTACCATTTCCATACTGTGTTCACATTCCTTACAGTGTGGCATCATCATCAATAGTCATTTAGAAGAGGGCTGCTTTCCACTCCACCAGATGCAATGAAGATTCATAGCTACCATTTCACAGGGTTGGGGGAGATGGAAATTGTGCACATACACCACTGGCTGTTGGGTTACTACTGTTTGGCCTTGCAAGTCCTGTGAGGTGGATGGGGACAGAAATTGAAGACAAATGCTCAGAACTGTAAATGAGCGGCAATTCTAAAAGATAAGAAAGTGAATGCTGTGCATTCCAATATTTGCACTGAATATATATGAAAGATGCATTATGTATAATAAAGATATATAATAAAGATGGAGATGTAAATGCATGCTTTGGGAATCAAACCACTGATTAACCTGCAGCACATTATAAAAGCTGGTCAAGCTGGCAAGGGGGCCATATAGTTAGAGATGCTTGAGCTGGTAAATGATTACCATACAAATCAAAAGTCTGGACACACTCACCAATTCATATACTGTAATTAAGATGATATAGGTCTTAATATGTTCTTACTGACTCCCAATAAAAGAAAAGAAAATGACACTAATTCAGACTCAGCACCAAAAAACTTATTTGTTCAAATATTTTTTTTAAAGAAAAAAAGTATCACATAGAATATCAACAAAAAGATTAGATTCAGTCAATGTAATTAAAAATATTCCACACATTAAAAGAATGTGGGTGGCATGTCACAGTTAAAAGCCTAAACTCTATTATCAGAAGTAAATAGGTTTACAGTGGCTCTCACCTTTGTCATTCGCCATTTCTGTAAGTGCCTTTTTTAAAAATATCATTTTAACTCCACCTGATAATGAGGTTATTTTGTGAAATACTAATTCTTGGTCATTGAAGGTTCTAATTAGATAAGCTTGGCAACTGTTATCCACTTCTATTAACCTTTGTACAGACACCTTATCACTGTTGTAGAAGCTTTAAAGTAGCTAACACCAACTGTTGATAAAACAGCACTTTCTGACAGTGCTGTTTCATTAATGGTATGGTTGCACTGAAATAACCCAGACAAGACTTCAATGCACTGTTAAGGTTTGCATTATAGTGTCTATAGTATGGATTTGAATGAGAAAAAAGAACCTAGAGCAACGGGAATGATTGAGCATAAAGACACAGTCAATAACCTGTTTTATACTCTAAGTATGAAGTACATTTTGACAGTGATATGTAGGATATTCCTTTAAGAGCAAATAACTTTATTTCCATAAAGAACAAGTAGGTTATAGCTAATTGATGGATGAAGGACGTTTTATCATTTGTTCGTTATTTTTTTTTCACACTATTTCCTATCATACCCATAAACTTTGACCACAAATTTGGACTCAGCACATGGGTTTTTAGCTGCCACCGTGTTGTTTTTGTGGAACCAGAAGTTACCATATTTGGGCCAGATAGTGACTTGCTATGTTATAAGCTATGTCTAAAGAGCTTGGTTGGCAAGCTGTATTCACAATATCCATAGACAGACAAATCTGCTAATGAGTTCTAATTACTGCTAATTAGTATACCAAAAAATTATAGAATTTCACTTGCCAAAACTGTAGCGCAAACACCTTGGATGGGCTGTACGACACAGCAGGCTAGAGTCTTTGTCAGATAACTCTATTAAAATGCTCTTACCGGCAGACATCAACAACACAAATGCCACGGAGAGCTGGAGTTCAGTAAGTTGAATTAGAGGAGGTGAAGCTTAGCCAACAGCAATTGGCTACAGCTCCCTACATCAAAACATGTATCAGTCAAAGCACTCACATCCCTAACTGTAATCGTTACTAGTATAATTCCTAAATGGGTTTTAAAAATATTTATCCACTTTGAAGTCATTGGAATAAATAATATATTCAGAGACCCAAAGGCTTTTTTGTAACAGGCTGTAAACCTGTTTTTTTTTAAATGCCATTCATTTTAACATGGAGCTCTATGGGGACTGACTCGCTGTTGGAGCCAGCCTCAAGTGGCTGGCTCCAACAGCGAGTAACAGCAGTTTTTGGCTTCATTTTTTCGTCCTGGAGGTCATTGCTTGATCAGACTTAGATGTTCACAGGCTTAACATCATAACTCAGCAGAGACAAATCCATGAATAAGTTTAAGGATTGCAATGCACGTAAGAAAGTAATGTTACAGTAATTTAAGTACTAACACAATGGTAATTATGTTTTTTTTCGTATATAACATAGTTAATATGAATTAAACATTAAAAATCAACATTTGTTTCTCTTTTCAGAAAACTAAATGTGAACTGAGTTAAGCTGTTGCCGGATATGTTAGTGTACATTTTTTTTGTTAATCCGCAGAATCCCATATTGCAAACTATTATTTATATAAAGTTGAATAATGATTAACTTCAATGGGACTGAGCTACAGAAGTTTAGAAGGGCAACAGCTGCCCCATCTCTCCTTTCTATTACTGCAGCTGATTATAATGCTGACCTTGGTGGGAAGTTTGTCACCATGTTTAGAATGAAAATTTCTAGATGTATGAAAAAAGCTTTACTGACAAGCTTGGTTTCAAGTAATGTAATGACTTTTGCTCTATTTTGTTGGTTTGTGAGAGTCATTTGAGACCTTCAATCAGGTCTCATTGCTTCCCAATTTTACACCGATCAATTTAAAACCCCCAGTGACCACTGAAGAGGTGACAAAGCTTTTTAACCTACCTAAAATGTAACATTTTATAATATATTAAAAAGAAATTATGCTCTTTGCAACTCTCCTTCACTCTAGGTTCTTAGAAAAATTAGTTCTTGGAGCCAGCACATGGTTAAAATAATGAGATATGTATCTCTTGTCGTTGATCTATGTACAGATAAACGACAACAGAGAGTGTGAGTTTTATTCTTGTACACACAAGAGTGTTTGGGATATGAATTATGACCAGCTTTCAGGAGATGCTTTACAGCATGTGCTGTGTAAGTGCACTGGACTGTCAGAGTGCTTTATCATTTTGCATTTTCAGTAAACGCAAATGCAACTTACAATTTTACAGTTTTCACTTGATCATTTTTTGAGGATACTTTATTAGCATCAGAGAAAACTGGGTGGAAGATAAAATGACATAGTGTCAGGAAATAACTGAAAACTTTTCAAAGAGGCAATTTAATTTGAACAAGATTTTAATGTGTAAATCTCCAGTGCACCGCTTCAAAGCTGAAAGTTTGGTATATCTAAAACAAAAGCACTGTCCAAATAGTGTGTGTGAATTGATGCCTGCCTCATCGTTCCACCTTCCGGAGAGTAGAAGAAACGAAACAAGAATAATAAAAATGAATGATAAAATGCTAAAGAGGTAATTTACCTGGGTAATGACCTTTCCCTGCTTCTGATGATTAAGGATGAGGTATGGTGATGAGTCCTGATAAGGGAAATGTGAGCCTGATTCTATGACTGTGCATAAAGCAGAAGGAAAAGGATACCACCCCAACTATCACCCGGGTTGGAGAACAGAGGACTCTCACTTGAGATCACTTTCACATTTTCACCCTACAGCATTAATTAATAGTCCTTTTTCATGGGTGTTGTAGCATGCAGATACAAAGATCACTCCATTTGCTCTTTTCCTGAGACCCACTGTAATAAGTCAGCTCCAGCCCTCTAATAAATCTCTTAGAGAACTGAAGACTAAGTAATGACTAAAACTGGTGCTCTAGCTTCATAAGGTGTTGCATATTAAACTGTTGTACTTACTGAAATAGCGTGAAAGCTGTGTTACAAATGTCAGAAGGTGGAAATGAATTGGCATACAATCGTCTCTTCTGGACAGCTGTGTTAACAGACATGAAACAATATAATTATATCCTTAGTAGATATACTATACTAAACAATAAAGGCAGGTCTAAACTGCTAAGCCTGGAAATGCATAAAAGAATGTGAGCTTCTTATTTTGGAGGGAATGAATAGCATTGCAACTTTTTATATGGAGCTACACTTTGTTCTGGTCATCTGTGCAGCGATAGCATTCACTGCTCCACAGGGAGAGTGGCAGGCTTCACCTTTGACCGACCTGATTTGATTTTGTCAAATGTGTTCCCTCGCCCCGCCGAGACCAGACCAGCTGCTCATCTTTCCCCTGTTTCTGTTCATCATGTTTGAGCCACTGAAGAAGAGGGGAAGAATGCAGGAGACCAGCGTGAGAATAACAGGTGGAGGTTGAGTGCGTGTGGGGGTGCGTGAGTGGACCGAATCAAGTCTATCACAGTTGCCTGTCTGAGAGAGATGGTTTTATCATCCCTGGCACATCAGCATGTGTTTGAAAATCTGGTGTAACTTTCTTAGTCTCTCCCCTCCCACTCATTCTCTGTCACTTTGTTTTGTCTGCTAGAGCCTGTTCTACCAAATCCCTTGACAGTATGGCTGGAATATCACTGAATCAGTCTATATTAAGCTCTTATATATATATATGAAGCTGTTAGTGAAGTGAAACCACAGCATATGAGACTGATGTGGGTGAGCTGTAATGCCTCTGGTAAGGCACTAGCCTCTCTGGTGGAGATCAGCATGAGTTACTCTGGAGAGTTGCAGCTTAGACTTCATTTATTACTGCACAATAATTAAGAACAGGAAATGCACAGCATGGTTCAGAGGTTTACTCACAGGAAGGATAGCCAAAGGAGAATATATGCTATAAAGATCATGTAGGTTTTCTCTGGGTAGGGTGAAAAAGGAAGCAACACAAGGAGAGAAAGAAAGACTGAGGAAAAGGAGGTTTGTTGGGAGGCGGGAAGGAGTCATTGAAGTCCAGTGGAGCTTTACAACACAGCCTGTGGGACTGGAACACCTCTGCACAGCATCATATTTCACACTGAATTCTTCTCACCAAGTTATTTAAACCTCTCGAGGCTGCCATATATAAAGCAGAGTGCACAGTTTAATGTGGAAACACTTAAGACTAAACTATTCAAGAACTATTCAAGTCACAGATTTTTAGAATAAACGCTTGAAGAAAAATAGTAAAAATTTAATTTAAAAGCTATAATTTCAAAATCGATACTTCCATAATACATGTACTTCTTCTGATAATCTTTATAAATATAAATATGTAAGAGCATAGACTTATCTTAGAACAAATTTATTGGATTAAAATCAGATTTGGCAGATGAAGGGACTTTAATTTTTCGTGTAGCAGTACAGCGGGAAACACAATGAATAAACCCAATAGTAATTTGTATTGTGAGCTCCAGTAGATTTCATTTCATTGTGCATGGGCTGTGGTGAGCTGACCTGTGCTGCCACAATCTTTGTGAAGCAACCAAGTGAATTCTATAAAACATAACCAGAATTTACATGCACAATCGTGGGTGATTTTCAAACCACCAACCAATATAAAGCTGGTATAAGGGTGGAATTTGGCAAATGATACTAAATAACATCGTTAGTTTAAATTCAAATTGACTCCTACCAGGGTTCTTCTAGAAGCAAATCAATTTACTAATTATTGAAAACAATCTTTTTATAATTTTGAAGCATGACCTGAACTTTAATTTCATTATTTAAACACGAAAACTGTACATACAGAATATCTCATTTTAGTGACTTTGCCCAAAAATAGCATTTAAAAAGTTTTAAACTTTCAAACCATCTTTTCGCTTATATAACTTATAATTTAGAATTCTTTGAGTTCTATGTCTTTTCTTTACAATTTCAGTGCTGCCACACGGTACCTAACCAACTGGAACAGTGACGATGGATAGCACAGTCTGCCCTGCACCGCTGCAACGTCTAACATCTACATCTTTCTTCATCTGTAAGACTGAAGTCATCACACAGTAACTCTTTTGTCCAATTGTGTGCCAAACTGCACAGAGCAGTTTGTGTATTTGCTGGTATTTGTTGAGCTGTTTGAAATGTTACATTTCAAAGTACCTGACACTTAAAAATAAAATAAACAAAGTTGTAAATACTAAAGTATGCGACTGCAACTGTGTCGACATCTGCACACGTGTCTGACAGGGATGCGTCAGGGTGGTACAATGTACTTTACTATCTACAAGTCATTTGTTGGAACGACTGCCAGACTGTAACACATGAAAAATAAACTTATATATAAATAACATATTTTTTTAAGACATCCATAACAAAAGCTGTCATAGTCTTAACATGTATGATCCATTTCAAATTTGAAGGTTTGAACTCATTTTGATGCCTTCTGTCTGTTGGATATTCAAGTCAAATTTAACGACAATACCCCACATCGTACCCACATTGCAAAAATAAACAAGCCCACATCTTGATGTGGATAACATTAAGTACAGTAAAATGCATGGTGTTAGAGGTGTACATATGTGGTGCAGGAAGCACACTTGGAGGCAGAAATTCTCTTCACCCAATGAGCTAGTTTTTTAGGCTTATAAACCTTAAGCCCCTCCCCAAAATAAGCCATGCATTAATTTGTGGCACCTGGTATTTTAAGTGTTAAAGCAAGCTTCAGAATTCTTAGTAACGTCAGTCAAGGTAATTATAACTAACAATAACACAGAACTTCTATTTTGTCAGGATTCGCTTGGACGAACATCGTCTTCCTTCAATGTGTAGCTCATTTTTCAGTTAACTCAATAAATATTATGTACAAATACACACTCTATGGCTCTATGGCTCCTGCCATAGAGTGCAGGTTTAGCCAAATTGCACATTCGAGAACTACCAACACATGGAGCTCCTCTCTCATGTTCCCATGTCACAGCCTTTGTCAACAGGAGACGTCCACAAAACGACAAAAATTACAGATTCAACAGCTTGTAGTTAAGCTAGCATCTCGAGATGGCAGCTCACTGTGGCCACATGATGACAGCAATTTACAGGATGGAAGGAAACAGGCAATATGAGATCCTTTATAGGACAGAATGGGGAGAGAATGCTTTTTCACATCCATGAAATCACATCACAAAAATGATTTTCTGTCTCACACATACAAAATTAATGTTTAGACTTCGAAGAAATACATCAGGTATTTCTACAAATTTTAAACATAGAATAAATTATGTGGGGCTTCACACAAAATAACTGCAGGTGTCAGTGTGCAGGATTAATGCGCCAGACAATGTTAAACACATTTAAGGGATATTTTGATCAATTTTTATTTATTTTATGTGGGGATTCAGTGGTGCTCATATGTCATCTGATTCTGTTGGTGGGAGGTTGTAAGATCACAGATTTATTGATTGGCTGCTGTAGAGTTGCACATTCCCTTATCCATATAAGCTGTAATATTACTAAGAACCATTAATCACACAGACAGAAATAAAATGCAGCCAGACATCCTTTCCATAGTACTAAGAGAGGGGCAAAACTGAAGAGTGAAGGTCTGAATGAACTACTTCATATGCTAACATCCAAGTAGTAATGTTCAGTATATATTTTTCTTTTCTTTGTCTGACGTAAGTGAATTATCTATTATCTGGTCTGGGATCATGAGCTAGCTTATGGATAACATGCTGAATCATTTGTAAATAGGCATTTTTTCTTGCCTTTTCATACAGTGTTTGATGCCCTAAATCAGACCTAAATCCATACAATCTGCAGACTGGATTTCTCTGACTGAAGTGGTGCTATTTATATGCAATCACATGATATTACAGCATTCAAACCAAATCTGTTTCCCCTCCCCCAACTGCTGTCAACTGTTTTGCCGATGAGATTAAATACATTTAAAATAAATACATTGCCATCATCATTATTTAGACTGAATAATCTTGTGTTTATTTTGGGAAAACATCCCCAAAACATTGCTTTGCATTCCTTTAAGAAATGTATTTAGACAAAGGTTTTGGGCATATTTATTCATGGGATAGAGATGAGAAATCTTTGAGGTGTTGTTGCAGCATTGCTAAGCTGCAAAGCTCTGAACTTTTTTGCTCTCTGTAGAACACACAACTAATGATTTGTGTTGTTTTGCCAGCAGCACACTGTGCTCCAGATTAGTACTGCTCACAAAGTCATTGAAACTACAGCATATTACATTGATTGTTGTGTTATAATTTTTATAGATTTTTTTTCACTTGTTCAGTTCAGTCTTTTGACAGTTAACATTTGTTTTGATCTCATGGCAGAGTCACACTGTTATGTTGTACTGCTGCTCGTTGATCTTTCAGAAAGATATGGATCACGGAATCTGTCTTGTCGACACACAAGAGCCTTCTCTGTCTCATTCTTCACCCATCCACTTTACTCCTTATGGTTTGAAAATGTCATTTATTGCAGGCTCTGATTGTAATTTCTGAATTTTAGCTTGGTTTCTGAAGATACTGTCCAGTATGTGTTAATTTTATGCAGGGTAAACACAGAGATTGGGCTATATATGTGAGGAAATTGGTGTGAAATCAACATATCTGCAAACACAACTCCCCTGGAGCCTTTCTGTGATCAATTATTTATGTACTGAAGAGAGCCAAGAAACTATATTTAAAGATCAACTTCTTTGCATTTTTAGTTTTTTATCTTTAAAGGAAATATGTGTATTGAGTATTTATGTTGATGCTTGTGATGAATGTCAAATGAGAAAAGCAATGCAGTTCAGGAAAGAGGAGAAGGAGATCAAATGAAAAGGAGAAAAGCCTCAGAGAGTTGCCAGGATGTGAGGTTAAGGTGGTACCATGCTGACTGAGCATGTTGAGTGTGTGTGCTCCCGTTTCCAAACTCATCATCTATCTGCCTCCTGTCGTTGACTCGCTGCTGATGGACTACAGTCATCTGAAGAGAAGGAGGAAATGTCACCCTACTGTGGCACTGGAAGGCAATCAAGGATTTTTGTAACTGGATTAGAGCAACCTGGCAACAAACAGAAATAAATTACTGAATGTGCAGCATTTCACTGGTGTCACAGTGTGTAGGATAACGATGATACCCAGTGGCATTAGATAATTTTATACTATACACGAGGACAATAAAAGTAAACAAAAAAAAGAGTGGGACAGGTAAAATGTAACGTGTGACGACCATCATCCTAGTATACACACTCACCTAGACAGTACAAATAATGTGTCAATTCAACAAGAAACAGTTTTTATGAATATCCTCATGGCATTAAAGAAAAGTCCATATACATTTGGAAAATAAAACTAAATGTTTCCTTGATATACATTTTACACCAGGGAGCACAGATGTTTTTTTTTTTTTAGCCATGCTAGAAACATGGCTCTTGGGATTTCATTGTTTGGCTGCCAGTCAGTCAGTCAGTCGAGACTTTGATGATTCGCTTTTGAAGTCATATTCTTTACTTGCATTATTCTTTGGTTGGTGACCTAAAAAAATTGTCTTCTTACCTCCAGCTTTTTATAACCTTAACATTATGATGCTGATGCTAACGATAAAGCTAACAATAAGCTAAAAGCACAGCTACATCTATGTAAACCTTTTTATATGTTAACTTTTGATCCTACCTGTCTTTAAAAACAGACTTGCTGAATTAAATTAGGGTATAACAGTGCTTTCTTACGATGCAGATGGGGGGAAATGTTTGTTTATAAAATAAAATATAAAATTTTAATATCAACTGTTGATTCTAGTTTGTTATAGATAGATTGTAAAATGCATTCAAGCTGACATTATATTGTAAGGATAATTAATTGAAATATAGTGTAAACATTTTTTCTATAACGTCAAATGGTGGAGAGTCCCAGATATAAACCTAGTGGGAGTA
>NW_024582711.1:345353-348363 GCF_018398535.1 Haplochromis burtoni
GGGGGGGGATGACAGACACATCAGCATCCATTATAGAAAATTATAAGCTTGTAGGAAATCCGTTTCTTAGAGGACGCTTGAAACAGACCACACATTTGCATTTCTATGCCATTAAAATAATTACATTTACTTAAACTTACAATGAAGTTTGTTTTTATTTGATAGCCTCACATTAGCCTCACATTTGAATTATAATTATTCCCTTTTGTCAGATGTCTCTCTTGGGCGTTCTGTTGTGATAAAATGCATTTAGGGACGTTTGTCTGTGAACCCAATGTATCATTCTCTATTTTTCTGTCTTTCTGTAACTTTACTGCGATTCTCGTACCTGCCCATCTCAGGCAGATCGAGAATGTCAAAGAAAGAAAAAAAAAAACAAGAAAGAAAGCAGGGGTGTTGTCAGCGGAGAGACAGCACCGACACTCTAAGGAAAGAGTGAATAATTGATACAGACTCTAAAGAAAAGACTGTGGTTTTGGTGGTTGAGCTGTCAGCATACAGTGAAGTAAGGACATGATGCCAAGCAACTTTACAAGCTGTTGAGGGGTCCCTCTTCAATGAGATGGTAATAACCAGTTCTCCCAAGCCCTGCTCGCAGACGCAACGTGAGAAAGATAGTTTAGAGGAGATTGTCTTTGTTCCTGGGGTTTTATTAAACTACACAAGGCTCTGTCACCATGATGTGCCTGTGATTAAAAGGCGTGCAACTCTAGCACATCAACTTCTGACAATCTCTTACAGCTGAACTAGCTGGTCTAGCTGATATTTGTTTGCACTTCAGTACAGTATGTGCAGTGTACTATATATTCACAGTGGTGTCTGCAATAACAGTGTTGTAGAAGGAGAGTAGGGGTTTCTGGCACAGTCCTGTGCAATGAATCAAAAAACACTCTGGTAAACAGCATCTAGTGGCTTCAGGGTGTTGGCAGCAACAGCGGACATGCAGAGTATCCACATGAAGTGCAGTGATGATGCTTTGACAGTTTTTATATTGTTAAAGGAGAAGTACAGATTATTTAATAAAAAAATCTAATATGATTTTCAGCTGGAAGGAAAAGCGTTTTATGTAAGCTTCAGAAGAATATGTTTATGAGCCTGTCATTATGATGATGAAGAAGATGATTATTATCATTGTTATTAATATTATTATGTTATTAATATTATATTAGCGAATAAGACAATTCCTTTAGGTCATCTCACTCGACATTACTTCTACCATAGAACCAACCCTAAAATTAGTTTTGCTTCTTCAAAGAGGAAAGCTATATATAAAGTCTGATTGCAGTTTAGACAGGATAGAAAGAAAGTGGGACAGACTCACTGGCTGAGACTGACTGGGTGGGCAAACTCACTCATTTGTGGGTGATTAGGAAAAATCCTTGTTCCATCTCTTTTGGGATGAAGGATATTGGCGCCATGCTCTGTGCTAAAGTGGCCTTCTTGAGCCAAGCATCATAGTGTTTTTCCAATCGGGCTAGCCCTGATTTGTTCTCTCTAAACCATGGCTACCATTTTGGCTAATGAATTTTTGTGACACATTTTCTTTTTAAACTGGTAACACACTGGCATATTTTATTTGTATGTATTATTTTATCATTAAAATAAGCTGTAATGTGCCTTAATATAGATATTAAAGAGTCTTCATGAACATAAACTGAATGAGACAGTTGTTACAACAACTAAAACAAAACTAGCACATACGTCTCTTAATCACACATTTTCTTTAGTGCTTAATGCAGTTATCTTAAAGTTCAGTTGTTACAAAATATTCTAAATACAAAACAAAAAACAAAATAACTGTAGCATCCACCCTTTGTATAATATATATTCAAATTGGACTGAACCAAAACAACAACTCTGATTCAAAACTATTGTGACGCCACTGCTGCACTCAGTTACAATTATTGGCATGCATTTGTTATAAGTCACCAATACAGTGGTTGGGGTAGGTGTTGCTACTGTCGAGTAGCCATATTAATGTGTGCATGACTATGAGAAAAGGTCATTTTGAGCTTAAAAATACAGAAGGGAAGTCAACTAAAGGGAAGGAAGAAATTCTCTCAGCACGTCACCACATTAACCTCACATCTGTCTAGCATTAACATCCACCTCTAATGTTCTCTCTTTCTTTCTTCAAGACCCTTTAAATGATGGGGCCTTTAATCATCTTCATTGCTGTACAAAATGATGAATCCCTATCGGTCGATCACACTGAACAGTGAGAGGATATATATCCTCACCACTTTGAAAAGAAAGGATAATGCATCTTGAAATCTATCTATTCTTTGTCCTTAGGTCATTAAAACTGTTTCCTATTGTTTAGACAGGACATATTTTAGTATGTATTACAATAACTTAAAAGGTGACATAACTAGCTGAAAGTAAACCCAGGCCATAGTGTTATTTTTGTAAATAAAAGGTAATATCTACAAAGTCTCTCTTCCTGTCACAAATTATGTTTTACATGGTAATTGCTGCTCCAGTTCCTTTAATCTAGACCACACATCGTGCGAGTCCTATGGGAGTCGAGATACACAAAAGCGAATCATGCTAAACTGTAACAGCAGCGGACTAAACACATTTGTAATGTAATTAGGTGTCACGTTATTAGGCACACTAAGCCACCAGAGGTTGTACAAAAGCAATTTAATAAAAGTTGGAACTTAATAACAAATGCAAACAAATGCAATGAGTTGAATATCACAAACACATATTACAGTTGCATTTACAGGTAAACACAGAAAACATATTAAATGTTTAAAGTGAGACGTTTTACTATTTTATGAAAAATATTAGTTCATTTTGAATTTGGTGGCAGCAACGTCAAAGATATTGGGACAGGACCTTGTTAACCATGTGTACCATCTCCATATTTGAGAACTGAGGTGACCATCACCTTTGGGATAGGAATGTTGTCAATTTCCTTGTCTGACACTGGATTCTACAGGGAGTGCAGAATTATTAGGCAAATGAGTATTTTGTCCACATCATCCTCTTCATGCATGTTGTC
>NW_024582711.1:359169-364013 GCF_018398535.1 Haplochromis burtoni
AGAAAGGGTGGACCATGTGACCAACGATTGCGGACAGTTAGGTCAGCGAGATGTTTCCCTCTGGTGATGTCATCAGCGGGATTGAGGTCAGAGGTCACATACCGCCACTGTTCAGGAGATGTCAGCTCCTGTATTTCACAGATTCTAGTCCCCACGAATACCTTATAGCGACAGGAACTAGACTGGATCCACTGCAGCACCGTTGTAGAGTCTGTCCACAGGTATATCGATTGCAGGAGAATGGTGAGCTCTGTCTGGAGTAATTTGGCCAATTGGGCTCCTGTGAGTGCTGCGCAAAGCTCCAGCCGGGGCATTGACACCTGTTTGCGTGGGGCCAATCTGGAGCGAGCCATCAGGAATGATGTGGTGATGGGCAGTTGTTGCTCGATTACTCGGAGATAAGCCACAGCCCCATATGCCTTTTCTGATGCGTCACAGAATATGTGAGCCTCGTATGTCACATTGCTGGAGTTGTGAGAAGGGCCGTAGCAGCGGGGAATGGTGACATGCTGAAGGTGTGACAGTTCGCCTTCCCACTCAAGCCAGGACTGAAGTAGATTCCCTTCGATGGGCTCATCCCATCCTCTCTCTGTGCTCCACAGGGCCTGTACAATCTGCTTGGCCCTTGTAGTGTAGGGACAAATATAACCTAGGGGGTCATACTGGGTAGCTAGTACCTTGTACACGTTGCGCAGCGTGACCGTGGAGTAGGTTATAGGGCGGTGCTTATATCCCAGGACATCTGTCGGGCAGTGCCAGCTGAGTCCTAATGTTGACTCTTGTGGGTCGAGACTTTTGAAGTTCAGCCAAAGCTCGCAGCGCTCTGATCTAGCTGAAGCGGGCAGGTGAGCAACTACTTCGGGCACGTTGCTCGCCCACTGACGTATCTCGAATCCTCCTTGAATGAGTAAATCTCTCATTCGGTCGATGAGCTGCTTTGCCTCTTCTGGGTTGGACAGGGACTGTAAACAGTTATCCACATAGAAGGCTGTGTGGACAGAGTCACAGATGTCCTTGTGGGTGTCTTCGTGCTCCCTTGCATGTCTCTGTAGGGCGAAAATAGCACAACAGGGGCTACATGTCGTTCCGAAGGGCAAAACTCTCCACTCATATTCGTCTGGGGGCCGGTCAGTTTCACAATCCCTCCACAGAAACCGTAGCAGAGGACAATCCTCTGGGAGCAGCCGAATCTGGTGAAACATGGCTTTGATATCTCCACTCACAGCTACAGGGTGTTGGCGGAAGCGGAGTAATACCCCCAACAGAGTGGGCCCCAAGGGAGGTCCTGGTAAGAGGCAGTGGTTCAGGACGGCCCCCTGAAACTCAAACGAACAGTTGAAGACCACCCTAGCCTTATTATTGTGATGTACCATGTGGTGGGGTACATACCATGACTCGGAAGAGCTATGTGTCTCATCTGGGCTCAGCTTAACAACATAACCAGAATCTACTAACCTGTGGATCTCCTGGCTGTATGTGATGGTCAGATCAGGATTCTTGGCCAGCTTACGTTCGGTGGATCTGAGGAGGCCTTTTACTGCTTCAGGAGAGA
Organism: Haplochromis burtoni; assembly: GCF_018398535.1. NCBI lineage: Eukaryota > Metazoa > Chordata > Actinopteri > Cichliformes > Cichlidae > Haplochromis > Haplochromis burtoni. The sequence goes on from NW_024582711.1 coordinate 360,722, forward strand.
CACACATCCGTGGAAAGTCCCTTCTTCTCAGCAGCGGAGTGGCGTATCTCTCGACACCGTCTACTGGGACTCTGATGGTCTTTGTCTCCAACATAGCTACCGCCTCTCTGTCCTCCTTTGACCGTGTGACCTCCTTCTTTGTCCTGTAGGGGGGAGCATCTAGTTGCCACAAACGCTTCACATCTTGATGCAGGGCCTCTGCAGGAGAAAGGTACATGTTCAGGCACTGCCCCTCAGATGTAGGCATACTACTGGCCGGCCCCTGGATGGCCCATCCGAGCTTGGTGCAGATAGCTACTGGCCCTTTGGACGACCCCCGAAGGACGGGGCGGACAGGGGTGATGAGATGAGCGTTATCTGAGCCAATCAGCACCAAAGGTTGGATCTGGTTAAATCCCTCAATCTGGACTTTCTGTAAGTGAAGATACTTCTTCTTTAGCTGTTCAGCTGGACATGACTGAGTAGCTAGGCTCAGTTGTTGGGTTGTGAAGGCATGTGTTACTTTGTACCTCACTTTGGGCTTAGCCCTTGGTGACACCTGAAATGAGACAAAGCCTCCCTTCATCTGGATTACATCTCGACGGATAGTTCTCAGTGAGAGTGTTGCTTCCTCCTGTTCCAAACCTAGAGATGTAACTGCCGCTGGAAGCACAACAGTCTTCTCTGAGCCGTCATCGAGCACAGCAAATGTATCCAGTGATTTTCCCCCATGATGTAGTTGGATTGGTACTACCTTAAGCATAACACGACCTGAGTGACTTGAATAGTCTAGGTAGACCATACTAGTACTCACAGTTAGTATGTTAGGGTCCCGCTTCTTGGCCTCAACCAGGTCATGGAGCACCGACAAATGCTGGTCACCACAGGTGCTGCACGGCTTCTTCAGAGTACACTGCTCTGGAGAATGTTTACGGCCACAGCGCCAGCATTTGGCCTTCTCTGTAATCCAGGTAGCCATAGCTTTGAGGTCTAGCCTTTTGAATCCATCACAGCCATTCAGATAATGCTCTGTCCCTTCGCAGTATGGACAATAAGGTTTGAACTTCTGTTTCTTCTTAGGTTGGACTGTCGGATCTGGAGCTGTAGATTCTCCCTCCTGTTTTAGCTTGGCTTGGGCTGGATTTGGGCCGTAGTAGATGGAAGCAGATCTGTTGTGTGGCTTGAGCCCTGCTGAGGCTTTGAGTAGGTTCTTCTCTGGACGTGGCTTGTCCAGGGGCATTTGAGAGGCTTGTCTGGATAGCTGAAGGACTTGGGATTTCCGTTCAAGCCATTCCGAGAAGTCGTACATATTGTACGTTCGGCTGCTGCCACTGTGGATGATCCCCCGGGTGATACAGTACTCGATGAAGTTGTCCCTGTAGTTCAGAGGGAGCTTGGTAAGCAGTCTGTCCACATGTGAACCACAATGAAGCTCGCTGGCTGCTACTTCATCCATGGTACTGAGAAGCCCGACCAGGCTGGACACCGACAGGGAGAGGTCTTCAATAGCTTGAGAGTCTCCGGCTCTAATAGGGGGGCAGTTTAATATAGTGCTAAGCTCACTTTGGACTAACTGCCTTGGCTGTCCATACCTCTGCTCTAGCGCCCTCATTGCACTAGTGTAGGGAGTGCGGTCGTGAATGTAGCGCTTGGCTACCTGTAAGGCGCTGGGATGCTCTAGATGATCTAGTAGGACCTGATACTTGTAATCTTCTCCCAGATGAGAATGTGGCCCTAAGGTGCTGTCCAGCCCTTTCTTCAATAAGGCGAAGTCACTCTCTCTCCCCGACCGGAAGATCACCAGCTTAGGCTTTGGGATGCCGTATGAAGATGCCACCATCATCTCCATCAGGTTTGGTAGAGGCGTTCCTGCTGGGTAAGTTGTGGCAACCTGTGGATTATGGTGTTCAGCGGAGGAAGATGATGAATAGTTACTTCCTGAGGGATAAGGAACATAGTACTTGCCAGCTGGATCAGGCAAAGCTTCAGGATGCAGTATGGTGGGCACAGGGCGATGAGCTTCTGTCCACTGTGATGGCTGGGTCACAGGTGCTGGTGGACGTGAAGGTTGCTGCAAGTACACAGGATTAGCTGGATGTCTGACTTGGAAGACAGGAGCAGCGGGATGTGACATCTGCTGCAGGCTCATTGGGTCCACAGCCCGTGATAGCTGGTGCACTGAAAGATGAGCATGTTGTAGTGGCTGATCAGCTGGGGATGCAGAATGTAATAGCTGCACCTGGCCTGGCCTGTTTATCAGGGGCTGATGTTCCGATCGCTGATATGATAAGGGTTCAGCAGTGCATCGTCCAGGTCTCCTGAGTGGCGTCGATGCGGCTACATAAGTGGCAGGGTGCAGCACTGGCTGAATGTGAAGGCTCACTTTACGGGGAGGTGATGGAGCAGATGTTTCCATTGGCGTCGGCATGTTTGCAGGTGTTGTGGTGCCCTGCTCTGAGGGACTTACTAGCACAGTTAGTGGCTCTGTGGTATCATGTAACACCTCATTGCTAGGTTGTAGTGGTGCAACTTCTGTTATGGAGGAAATATGTTGGGGTTGTTCTAACGCTCCTGTTTCTGGGGGAAGAGGACTGCCAGGTTTAGAAGCTTGCTCCAAACGCTCCGACCGCTTTAGTAATGTCCCACGAGTTTCCTCCATAGACACTTGCAGTTGAGTCATGTGTTGGAGGATACTGCTCCAAACTGATTCCATCTTCTGCCATCTCTCATCCTCTTCATAGTCGGAGCTTGAACTACTTGGAGCTCTAGATGGCTCGGGTGGCTCAGTTAGGTTGTGCTCATATACCACCAGATGTCCTGGAAGTTTCTTCTCCCGCGTTGGACGGGGGCTATTCGATGCACCTCTATCCTGAGGGTTTGCCATCTCATTAACTCAGCCAAGGCGAAATCCGGCTCGAAGGACCACTTGTAATGTATGTTTGCACTGATTGCCGATCACGCTTCACCTGAGTCGTCCTCGGTCAGAAGGAATGGTACTCCACAGTGATGTAGTTCAAATAACTTTACTAAGGAGGTGGCAGATGACATCAACAGGATGTACAGCGTTGGTAGGGAGGCATTACAGTATTCACATGCAGGTGAAAGGGGTGTGAGTGTGTATATGGGTGTGTGTGTGGTCATCTGTAAACAGAAAAAACAAACATTTGTATTAACCACTATGGATAGCAGTGTACCCCTTCTACAGTACTGTGGGTTTCCAGCGTAATGTTATACAATCTGCCATAACCTCATGGCCACTAGATGGCACCCTAAGACCATAAATGAATTTCTGGCTCGTATATACATTGGCAAA
>NW_024582711.1:364372-400008 GCF_018398535.1 Haplochromis burtoni
CCGAGGTGCATCATGGGTAACGTAGTATAAACAGTTACAATGAACAAGCGGACTTTTAACAGTTAACCTATGTCTATCTTTACCCAAAGAAACACTGCCTTTCTTAAATGCTTATTTTCCACTCAGTCATGTTAATGAACTGTTCCCAGTTAACCTAAATGGTGCAGAATATTCCCCCTACTGTTTCTTTGTAATACCACTTGCTTTTTGAGCCTTTTGTTGCCCTCCATTCTAACTGTGTCTGAGATGTGTTGCTGCCATCAAATTCAAAATGAGGGAGATTTTTACTAATGTACAGTTTATGAGTTTTAATACTCAATTTTTCTATTTACTCTTAGCTAACTCTGAACTTAACTCTAAATAAATGTTTTTTTTTTGAGATTTGCAAATCAACACACTCTGTTTTTATATAGATTTCACACAGTGTCACAACTTTGGAACTTTGCTTGTGCTTGTATGGAGAATGTGATGCTACTCTAGATTATTGGCTTATATTGAGCAGTGTTTCTATTGAAATATTTTGAGGAGATGATGAATAAAGAAAATGAGAGAGAGAGAAGGCTGGATGAAGGACAGGAAGGGCAGGAAGAAGTGAGAAGCTATGAAGAACATGAAGAGTAGAAAGGCAGTTGGTTCAGAAGTCGTAGCTGTGGAGGTACAAAGATGTCTTGAAGACTGCTCAACAGAATCTTTGAGAGTGAAAGCATGCCTGATAAATGGAGAAGAAGTGTACTGGTACCGAAGGGAGAGAAAAGGAATGAAAGTTGGTAAAAGCAAGACAATAAGTGTGTGAATGAAATGGAGACAGGTAGAGAGGTATACATGCAAGGATATTGAAGGTAGACAAGTTTAAATACCAAGGTCAACCATTCAAAGCAATGGACAGTGCACAAGAGAAGTGAAAAAAGAGAGTGTAGATAGGGTGGAATAGAGACAAGTGTTGAGGTGATTGGTGATTTGAGATGCTTGAGATGCTAGGAATGCTAATGGCCAGCATTTGTATAGCGCTTTTCTAGTCACACTACATTCAGTCATTCACCCATTCACACACACATTCACACACTGGCGATGGCAAGCTACAATGTAGCCACAGCTGCCCTGGGGCGCACTGACAGAGGCGAGGCTGCTGGACACTGGCGCCACCGGGCCCTCTGACCACCACCAGTAGGGTGAAACTGAAGGAGACAGTTCAAAACCCCTAAAGGGAGCAGCCAAAAGAAAAAGAATACAAGAAAAAGATTAGTGTACTGTTGTACAATCTGGCAGTACCATCAACCACAGCTTACAGAAAAACATTAAATTCAGTCAGCATACTGTATCAACCAGCAGTGGTGATCTGATCCTTCTGATAACTCAATTATAAATGATACCAGAATTAATTCTATCCATCCATCCATCATCATCATCTGCTCATCTCAATTCAGGTTGCAGTGGCAGTAGGCTAAACAGGGCATTCCAGATGTCCTTCTCCCCAGCAACACTTTCCATTTTCTCTTAGGGCATCCTGAGGTATCTCCAAAACACATGAAATATATGATGTCTAGAGGATTTTCTCGATCTACCCTAGTGTCTCTTCCCAGTTGGGCATGCCCAGAAAACCTCCAAAAGGAGGCACTCAGGAGGCATCCTAACTTGATCTCTGAACCACCTCAAGGGCTAATTTAACACAGAGGAGCAAGGGTTCTTCAGTAACGCTGAGCCCAGCCGTTCAGTCAAAACTAATTTTAGTCATTTGTATTTAGGACCCTGTGACAGACTGGTAAGCTGTACAGGATGTACTCTGCCTCTCGCCCTATGGCAGCTGGAATAGGCTCCGTAAGGTGAGCATAGTAAAAGAACTTTAATTTTTAGAACCACCAGAGTATCTGTTTATCCTAATTGTATGTTGGAAAAAACAAAACAGCAAAAAATCCAAAAAGAACCTTAGTTACTGTCACGATCTGGTTACAGGGACTCAAACGCAGAGCGGTTAGGTGTCTCCAAGGTGTAGTTTATTTACAGTGCCAGTGCAATATATGTACAGTGAAGGGATCCAAAACTCCGGGGAATCACAGGGTAGCTCTCTCACACTTGCTCACGTCTTCTTTGCTCACACTCACACACGTTCACACGGCAGGGAGGTTGCAGGTCCGGTGGGGCGGGGGGGGGAGATCTGAGGCAGAAGAGAAGGAAAGTCACCAACTAATCACAAATCACGAATTATGAAGCACAAGTCCACAGGAGCTGTGAGAACACTAACGTCAGTAGTACAATCATCCAGCGACGAGAGGATCTGTGTTCCAGCCTCAAATAGTGCTCCCGGTGATGACAGGTGATTGTTGTCAGGTGTGTGTGTGGGCCAAGGGCGGGAGCCCACAGTGAGCTCCGCCCAGGCAGAGAGGGAGAGAACAGAAACAGCAAATGTAGCCTTGTGGGGCCGACCGGGCAGGCACGGAGACCATGACAGTTACTGCATTAATAGAATAGAATAGAATAGAATGCCTTTATTGTCACTATACAGTTGTACAATGAGATACAGAGCATCTCCTACTCAGTGTAAACATGCTGGGGGGGTACAGTTCTGCAGCGCTATGTACATATGGACAGTATTAACATAGGGAAAAACATATATATATAAAAATGTACAATATACAAGACGTAAGTAATATGTAATAAATAGTGTTATGTATATACAGTTGAGTTATTGCACATAGAATTGGTATTGCACAGTGGTGGTCCATAGAGGAAGTGGGAAGTGGGGGGCTGTGTTATCTGTGCATGTGTGAGTTCAGGGTGGTTATCGCTTTGGGGAAGAAACTGTTTTTGAGTCTGTGGGTTTTTGTGTTGATGCACCTGTAGCGCTTCCCTGAGGGAAGCAGGCTGAACATGTTGAAGCCAGGGTGGGAGCTGTCCTTGATAATGTTTGCTGCTCTGGTGAGGCAGCGGGAGGAATAAATGTCCATCAGGGAGGGGAGAGGGCAGCCGATGATCTTTTGTGCTGTCTTGACCACACTCTGAAGCCTCACTCTATCTGCTTTGGTGCAGCTGCCGTACCATGCAGTAGGTTAGCAGGCTCTCAATGGACGAGTGGTAGAAGGTCAGCAGCAGGTTGGAGTTCAGCTTGTACTTCCTGAGGACTCTCAGGAAGTGCAAGCTGTTGGGCCTTCTTGATGACTGCTGAGATGTTTCCTGTCCAGGAGATGTCAGCAGGGATGAGGACACCAAGGAACCGGAAATTGTGGACCCTCTCCACACACTCCCCGTTGATGTAGAGGGGGGCCAAGTTGGTGCTGTGTCTCCTGAAGTCAACAATGAGCTCTTTGGTTTTCTTAGTGTTCAGTGCCAGGTTGTTTTCTGAACACCATGCTGCCAGCTTCAGGACTTCCTCTCTGTACTCTGCCTCGTCTCCCTTTGAGATGAGTCCGACTACCGTGGTGTCATCATTAACTAATAATTAGCAAGTATTAATTAGTGTAACATCCTGAGATTTCATGAGGTTTTACATCATCTATTTTTTCTTGTCTTAATTCAGACAGTAGCTTTCAGTATTTACTTTTTTCACTGACACGTCTGACTGAATGTATCTAATTAGCATAGCAACATTTGCTAATCAAGATTTCATATAAGTACAGCTGAGATGAATTGATGAGTCCCTAGCAATAATTTTTGACTCGATCACTGTGAAATACTACAGGAACAGATCACCATCTGTTTTATAAGTCATCCTAAGAAGGAGACTGTTGCAGTCTAGCCAATACTTGTTAAACATATTTCAGTCTATAAATGGTGAGCCAAATGTCCAAAAGCTTTTATGGCAAAAATTATTATATACAATCTATTAGATGCCTTTTGTTTGTGATGTATGAAATAACATTTGACTGGAGTAACAACTCCTTGTGCCTCCTATGGCTCTGCATTATGGTAAGACTGGGCATTGCGTTGTTTGTCAAGATGTCAAGTGAAACCTGCCCTTCCCTTTCAGTGAGTGGTAGATCACAAAGGGTGTCACAGCTATTTGTGTGCGCTCATGCTCTTGTGTGAGTCTGCTCAGGTAATTACAGCATCTGTTAAGAGCTTTGCTCATTGTTTTTCTTCTCCACATGGTCACCACTCCAGAAAATCAATTACCCAGGGGAATACTAAATCACAAAGACCGATTTATTATTCTATTGCAAAAAGCAGAAAAAACCTGGATAAGAGTGGGATTTTTTTTCTCACTTGCTCAAGTAAGGGTAAATATGTTAACTGAGAAAAATATAAAGGAGTGCTTAACGTAAAAATGTGGATAGTAGTGAAAAATGAAACATTTTTAAAGCAACAATTTGTAGTACTACTGGAAAATGTTGTGTAGGAACTGAACTTGTACTTAGACAATGTTAAGTAGTTAGCAGTGAAGTAACTCTATAAGTAGCAATGCAGTTTTCTGCACTTTGTTATTGTTTTCTTAATTTTGAAAGTACTTTTACTCAGTATGTGAACAGATTATATGAAGATCAGCAAATCTGACAGCTCTTTGTTTAATTTTTAACAGCCCTGCAAGTAGACCATATTAGCAGACCTAGTCTCTGTTTTCACAAGACATACAGCTATTTCCAGGATCACGACTTGCATGACTCAGAGGTAGAAAAAGAGCACTGGAGTTAGTGATGTGTAGTTGATGCTTCCATGCTGGCTGCTACTGGCTGTTGTCCTTCTCTGAGGTATTTCAAATGTCAGAGTTACATAGATTCATTACTTCAGTAATGTGACTTGGTGAAACCAGATTGTTTAGATGGATAAATGGTGTGATTCACATTAACTGTTGATTAATTGTACTCATTTATTGTGCCGACAGAATAGTCTTCCTCCTACCCTGACCTCAATCTTCAACGTCCTTTGTAACCACTGTGATGACTTTGAGTTCTATTTTCTCCTCTCTGCCTCCTCTTTTGCTCCTACTGCAGTGCTTTTGCGAAAAACCCATAAGCCGATTTAAGTTTCCATTTTAAAAATAATAATAAAAAAACCCACATTCACAATAAGAAAAGTGAAAAGCTTTCTTCTTCTGGAACAGCACCGGATTGCCTTTATGGTATGCCTGAACTCTTTTTATTTCGGCAGTTCTTTAAACTACCGTGTCTAATTGCGATGGCATTTTTAATTAAAAGTCAAGGATATGTGGTTGTTTGTGAAGGGAGACTAATCTGTTCTTGCCTCCACCTCTTCCAGTGCTAGCTATCTCCCATCTATCTGCCTAATGAGAAAATGGAGAAGGCAGTGCAGGACTTTTTGATATTTGCCTTTCTCTGAATAGATTTCTGTGAATTCCCGATTAGCAACCAAGCCTCAGACTATGCTGTTCTGTAGCTCAGGAAACTTATGGATTACTAAAGATAACAATGACAAAGTTTCCTCTGGCTCCATATATAAAATCCTCTGGATGCTGTTAGCATCTTTTTATAATAAACGTAATATAGTATGCATTATATAGAAGAAAAGTGCAGGACTTTATTTATTTGCTATCTATTTATTCACTGATGGTTTGTACTATGTATTTAATGTATGAAAGGTTGTTTTACAGAGCAAATATCAGTACTATGAGGTGGGACATGAACCATTTTTATTCACCCTTTGTTGCCTTCATTGGCTGCTTTGGGACTACTTTTATTTGGAGCAGAAAGGTGGCATTGTGAATAGGGAGACAATTAGTCATGCAGAGGACATTGGTTCAAGCCCCAGTGCTGGCAAGCATCCGTCTTACTGAAGTATTTCAGAGTAAAAATGCAGAATCTCAGCCAATTTCCTATACCTGTCTCTCAACTCTGACCTCCTGGTGAGAGGACAAACATAGTACAAGCACAATGATCAATGAAGCATCCAATTATTATTTAATTTCAGCTTTTCTGGTGGCTGCCAAGCTCTGTCATCTTAAATTCATGCTCCATCTTTTTTCTTCTTTGCTTTTTGTTAACCCCTTTGGGTTTGTTGAGTGAACAAATGTTTCTCTATCATTCTGTGTAAGGTGCTCAGTTTAAACACATGTAAATATTATAGGTACACAAAAACATGTCGTGTTGTTACAAAAAAATAATAATAAAAAATTAGGAAAAAAACAGGAATGACCTGATCATTCAGTACTTCCTAATTAGTGTTTATTCAGGACTGTACAGTAGATGATAATGATTATTTAACCTAATAACGAGTTGGCTGGGAGATGCTAAATCAATCATCAGTTAGTTTAGATTAGTATATAATTATCTGCATTTCTATCAGATTTCCAAATCTCTTTATGAGTCATTCCTGACTACTCATTCAGTAACTATAACTCCAGCCCAAGCTCTTTTTTGTGTTATCTGAAGCAGTGAAACATCGCTCTAATTAGTAATTCCACAGTTCTGCATTACTTAAGGATTACTTACCATTTATGTGTATGTGAAACATCATACTTATTAGAGCAGATTTATTTAATAAATGAGTAAAAAAAAGGATAGATGTTTATTTTAAAACAAATATCAAATCATATCTAATATTTCACTAAAATAACATCATTATCATGATTTATGGTTCAGGAATTATAAGGGAAGTGGAGATAAAAGACTCATAAACAAGTAGATTATTTCTGGGTTACTAAGGTTACTCATGTTTAATAATAATTTTCATACTTAAAGGCTAATCTTTTTCATAGTACTGGTTGCTTTTTAACATAATAAATAACTTAGTCTTACACTGAGTGAAGAGTTTAGTTGAAGACTGAAGGCCACTTGAAAACACCTTCAAACCACTGGGTAGGAACTGGATTAATTCTCAAGGTATTTTTGTTGTGTATATTTATGAATCTTTTAATATTTCTATAACTGAATCTACTTCGAAAGAAGAAACAGATATCGTTTTTTTACACACCGTGTTTAGCAAGACAATAGAAGTTTATATTACACAGGGTACTTTGATTCCTTCATTAAAGCAAGCGCCAACATCGTTTTGTCTGTAACTGTGGCTGTGCTTCCATGGCTGCACTGATAGCAGAGGTCCATGCTGCTCCCCTCCACATTAAAGGCCCCAGTGGGGATGCAGGGCCACAGCTGGGACTCAGCAGAGAGAAGAGATTAACATTGTGCTCCACTATTCTGCTTCACGAAGGGCCCAATGCCCAGCCTTAAAGCCGAGGAGGCAAAGCAATGCCTGTAGGCAAGCAAACCCCAGAGGTGGCCCACAACCACAGCAAAAATCCATTTGATTCCAGCTTGCACAGGCATCAGCCAGATACAGACTCTAGTGGGTTTTACAATGGCAGCCTTGGCACCTTAAGGGAAAATGTCACCTGAAGTTCTGTGGAGCCCAGATTAGACAGCAGGTTCAGAACATCCTTTGTCAAGAAAGGCATTGTTTCCCTGTCATGAGTTTATAATATGTCAAAAACTATTATTGTGTTGATATCATTTGATCGACATTTCACAGCATGGTTAGTGTTGATCTAATATACCTACACACAAAAGAAAAATACAAACAGTGCATGGACTCATGCTGGACACAGTAATCTTCACCTCAAAGTTCAAACATGGCATACTGAGTTATTTGCAGTAAAGAGAGAGCAGGTTGGCAGATGATGACTGATGGACAGCTATTCATCAGCTACAGAGGGAGCTGATCTTGGCATGCAGCTTGCCCATCAGCAAGCTATAGATATGAGATGAACTTCTATAAATATAGAAGTATATAATTACACACCGTGTTTGTGCTTGTTTTTCATGCCCATTTTGAAAATTGTAAAGAAAAGTGTTGTCGCAATAAGCAAGGGTTAATTGAGTGAGAGAAAGACAAAAAAAGCCAGCCAACAACATGGATATTTTTGATTCCGGTCACAATGTGTTTGTTTTTGGTCATCGTGTGCTTCTGTGGATATTTCCAGTCTCTTTGTAGCCTCCGTTTTAATCGTTCCTATCTTTTAATGGACATTTTCCATCTTTTATTATTTGTTTGTTTTCACTGAAGTCTGTGTTTTCTGTAGTTTTGGGATCTATTTGTGTTCATTTTGTATTATTTTTCATCCATTTCCATCCACTTATAGTTGTTTTGAGTCTCTTTGTAGTGATTTGCTTCTCTTTGTTGTCAGTCTGTGTTTCTTTGTAGTCATTTTGTGGCTCTTTTTAATCATGTTGAGTTATTTTATGCTCCTTTGTAGTTGTTATATATCTGATTTTGGTTGTTCATTTGATTTTACAATAACAATGTTCAAGAAGAGGACCTTGGCCATTTGAGGCCATGGAGAAATTCAAGGCTTATATATTAATATTATGTGATAAGGTGTTACACGGTGGAACAAAGAGCTAGTGGGCTGAGTGGCAGCGGTCTGTATGGCTACTGTATAGAAGTGTTGGTAAAATAAAGCTTGAAAAAGTATCCTATAGAGAATGCAGATCAGATGATGCATGATTTGATTCAGCATCTACGATTTTACATCTAGATCTGCTGAGATTATCACAGTCTGAGCTATAGACTACTTAGTGTCAGGAGTGGAATGCTTATATAACTTACAGTGCCAGTGGCTGTGGGAGCTCTGAAGTCTTGGAAGATCTTGGGCAATGTTTAGCATCCCTTTGATCAATGAAGGCAAGAAAGCTTTGTGACAGGCTAACAACATATTTGATGAATGGAAAGTACAAAAAGCTTCCTAATGTTACAAGATGTTATACTGCCTCTTTTCTTAAGAAACAGTGTGGCTAGAAAATGGCTCAGTTTTACTGGATAGAAACAAGAAAATGAGTACAACAGGAACCATTTGCTGAGTTAAATGCACAGCCTAAGGACAGTATTAAAACTTGCGTCGGGTATTGCTTGGTGCATCAAGGCAGAAAATGGTTGAAGTCTTCAGCCAAAACCCCCTCAAGTGGCAAAAAACTAGCTCATATCCAAAACTGATTATGCTCTCTCTTTGACCTCTATAATGTTCATTTAGCACCATTAGATACACCATGCTATCACAGCAGCGTGGTGTGTTCTGTCTGGCACTTATTTCAACATGCATGAATCAACTGCGATCAACAGAGTACTGTCTGTGCCTTTTACATTTGTGCATGTCTGTGCCTGTAGGGGTATAGGGCAGAATTCGTAGGGGCTACTAAGGGCAGAAAAGTCTATCCTCTGCTGTCTATCCTGGACTTCCAGTAGCCTGTCTATGATTGTGTGTTGTGCAGGATGCAGTTGGTATAAATTCTCCCAACTCTTCCAGGCATCTGAGCCCACTCGCTAGCCTCTTTGGCAAGGAGAGAGGGACCAGGTGTCGGCTCTCGTACAAAGGCTTTGATGCCAGAGTGCAGTGAGATGTCGGATTTGGAAACCCCTTTTGCATAACAGTGTGTGTGTATGTGTGTATTTATGTATTTGTGAGTGTGAGAGAAGGAAAGTGGTTGGAGACGGAGACTGTTCACTTCAAGCAGTGTCTGCAGTTTGAGTACAACTTAGGATGAACACCTTAAGTTGTACTCAACACCTTGTCAAGCTTATCTTAAGGATGTTTATCTAAAACACTTAAAACACGAGTGTTATCTGATATTACATCATGTTATGAAAACCACTTAAATAAACAGGCATTTCACTCTATATACACCACAGAATAAAGTATCAGCTACTGAAATACCAACTGCATGCAAGCTTAAATATTTTACATGACTTATTATTCAATCCCACACTGCGTCATTTTTAAACTTACAGGTTAATAAACAGAATGAAATCAGTGCTTTTACAACACACCTGAACACTGAGGAATGTAATTTATTTAACTGTACTGTGCTGTTTCACAGCTCTGATTTTTATGGCTTTTCTGTACATATTCTGAATTGAGTCTTTGAGTGCAAGGTGACTCACATAGCTGTATTGTCATAAAGTGACTCCCAAATTTGTTGATTTCATGGGATGGAAATTGTTTTATAATGCTTATCTAAGAGGTATAAATTCATATAGTTAACTGATAGTTGTAGAGCCAAGTGATTATGACAGCGCTTGGCAGGCTATAGATGTTATTTATCTCTGCTACTGGCAATTTTGCTCAACGATCAATCATCACGTTGCATTTGAATGTCTTCAAGGTGATCTTTTCCAGTTAACTTAAAGTCTTTGTAAAGGGTTATGTTTTCGGCATATTCTATTGGTTGGAAAATCACGCCTTTTTCTAGTTCGCCAAGTGACGGCAGTAAGATTTATTTTTTTCTGAACACACCAAAGCCAAGGGCCATTAAGGATGTGCGCACTTAGTAGTACATCAAAGCTCAGATAGCAGTGTTTGACGGGCACTCCCTCATTGCCCTAACGTGGTCGACAGACTCACTCCCTAGAAGGTGAGAGAACGCTTAGCATCTCAATGAGGTTAGTTCTGTCACGGGTCAGCACTGTGCTGCTGAGTTCATAATGAGGAGGAAAGGTGGATCTGTTATTTAGGTATTCTGGGTTGTGCTTTCAGCACCTGTGCCACACTGCCCTTGAAAGAGACATTCTCATTATAGATAGTCAGGATGTTGCAGAATTACATTGGAAATTAAATATGCTTATTAAAGGTGATAGATAAATGGATTATGTTTTAATTGCTCCTTTATTATGAGTGGTTGATTGGATTGTCCTTCGCAAGCTATTGATCTTGGGGGTGAGGTTGATTAAGAAGTGGACCGAGCAGACGATGAGTCATTTTCAATGTTTGTGGATTATCTATATTTTATATTTTTCTGGCTGAGCTACCTGGAAGACCAGCTGTGAGGAAAAATGTTTTCTTGTTAAGTGAAAACAATAAAAAAACTCCACACTGCTATAGTTGTCGATATTTTGGATTAATTTGCAGTATTTTAATGTTATGGGGATGTTTGAGGACCTGCAAGCAAAGCTTATGTTGCTTTTTCAATGTATAATAAATGCTACAAAATGATTACTGAAAACAGACATTCAGCGGTTTGCTAAATATTTGAAATTCACACATGTACATTTATATCATACTTTTCACAAAGTTTTTATTTTCAGCTACATTTTAAAGTGGATTCAATATGTTTCAAATATCTCCAAAACAAAATAAATTCAGTCCATTTTTCATTTCTTTGTTGTTTTCAAGCAAATGGAGAATAAACAGTTTGCCATCCCATGCAGGTCCATGTGGCTCTGAAGGCAAAGGTGACTTCTTACTATGACTGGGGGAGGGTTGCAGGGGTTATATACAGATTGCCAGCATGACTAACATTTCCTGCATCCCTGAGCACAGTCTGTTCAGGTCACACACCCAGAGACAGTCCCTCACTGAAGCTAACCTAAAAACAATGACCTGTGTGATTTTGAAACCCCCTCAAATAACTGCAACAGAGGGAGGGAGAAAGGGTTATCCCTCAGTACTGTTTTCTCTATTTCCTAGTAAACAGACCTTTAATTTGTTTTGCTGAGATATTTTGATCTCTGCAATATATTACAAACTGAGTCTGTCCTTTATTAAATCTATGTAGTATTACAATTAGATTATTTACTTTTATGATGTGTGAAACAGATTACCAAGTACCACTGTCAATGCCGTTGTGCTTTTAATAACATTATTTAGTTGCTGTACAAAAACAATGAATACATCAGAGTATGATGTAATAACAAAAATATGGAATAAAAATATTTACTGGACATTAAAAGATTGCTCAGATCAGGTAGTTTTCTTCCCGGCACTACAGAGTAAAAGGCACTTTCTCCGGTCTCCGAGCATTGTACAAAACAATGCCTTTTAGCTATTCTCAAATCACCCTCTAACAGACACGATTACTACCCTACTGCCAAAAGGCGGGCTGCAGGATACACATAGCTTAACCTAAAAACAAAAATACTTGTTTCATATTCCCTGCTGCTAGTCTCCTTTACTGAGTCCTGAAATTCAGTGGTGCTTTTGCCATGCTAAGCAGTATTTTACAGCATCTCAGCTATTCTAGTCAGTAATGCTTGGGGATGTTACAAGTGAGATTCAAGTACAGTAAATCTATTATAGCTTTATGTTATTTAAGAAAGATGTACACCATTACACTTAAAATGTCAATAAACAAACAAACAAAGGAAAAGAAAATCCCATATCCTTCCAAATATTGTTTTAATCACTTACTGTATCGGATAGACACTACACATAAAAGTGAGTCATAAGTGAACCATGTGCTCTGTGTATAATTACTGAAGGAGTTCAGAAGACTGCTTTTCAAGCATAAGTGCTTGCTGTATAGCTGTAAGAATGGGAAAAGTTAAGGGATCCTTGTGGGATCAGTGCTCACTAGCATCCCAAATGACTATTCAATTCAATTCAATTTTATTTATATAGCGCCAAATCACAACAACAGTCGCCTCAAGGCGCTTCATATTGAAGTAGATTACAATAATAAACAGAGAAAACCCAACAATCATATGACCCCCTATGAGCAAGCACTTTGGCGACAGTGGGAAGGAAAAACTCCCTTTTAACAGGAAGAAACCTCGGCAGAACCAGGCTCAGGGAGGGGCGGGGCCATCTGCTGCGACCGGTTGGGGTGAGAGAAGGAAGACAGGATAAAGACATGCTGTGGAAGAGAGACAGAGATTAATAACAGTATGGGTCCACGCTTTGTGTTTACGTCTTTGTGCAGAATCCGTGTACCTGCTCACATTTACTGTTTTAGCTGTTTGGTGGTTGTTGAAATTTTGTGAGGTTTAACCTGAAATTCTGGCATTTTGGGCAAAATAAATTTATATTAAAAAATTATTCAAGATTTTAATGAATCGAATATCACGTTATCCAAGCTAGAATCGATTTTAATTGATAAATCGATAATCAAAACCCACCCCTACTGAGCACTAAATCAAAAGTCTGAGAAATCAGACAAAACTCTGTGTAAGGCCCAGGTGGACGATAGATGATAACAAGTAAGACTGGTTTCTGAGTTTACAGCTGGGGTGGACAGGCTAAGCATCAGGCTTTCAAATGAATTAAAAGTCTGTCTTGGGTCTTTATTCGATTAATAGGCTGGTGTGAAAAATTGCTGCCACACCGCCCCCTCGGCCTGTGCTTCGAGATTTCTGGTAGTTAGAATGACTCGGGGGTGTTGATTCATTTAAACTAACATAATCATCCTGCTGCAACCAGGTTTCTGTAAGGCAGAGTAAATCAATTTGTTGATCAATTATTAAGTCATGTACTAACAGAGACTTGGAGGAGAGAGACCTAATATTTAATAATCCACATTTCACTGTTTTACTCTTTGGTTCAGATGTGGATACTGTATTGTTCTTTCTTTGTAATTGTTTATGTTTAAGTTGTTTGTTGCTGGTTTTTAGTTTGTTTTTTGTCTGTTTGGAGAGCTGACACAGTCTCTATGGAGATGGGTTTTTGGGGGGTAGCAGGAGGAGAGAAGCTGCAGAGAGGCGTGTAAGACTGCAACTCTGCTTCCTGGTCCCAACTCTGGATAGTCATATTTTGGGGGGTTTAATAAATTTGTCCATATTTCTAGAAATGAGAGCTGCTCCATCCAAAGTGGGATGGATGCCGTCTCTCCTAACAAGACCAGGTTTCCTCCAGAAGGTTTGCCAATTATCTATGAAGCCCACATCGTTTCTGGGACACCACTCAGACAGCCAGCAATTTAAGGAGAACATGCGGCTAAACATGTCACTCCTGGTCTGATTGGGGAGGGGACCAGAGAAAACTACAGAGTCCGACATTGTTTTGGCAAAGTTACACACCGATTCAATATTGATTTAGTGACCTCCGATTGGCGTAACCGGGTGTCATTACTGCCGACGTGAATTATGATTTTACTGAATTTTACGTTTATCCTTAGCCAGCAGTTTTAAATTTCCTTCATGTGCCTGCTCTGGCCCCTGGAAGACAATTGACTATGGTTGCCGGTGTCTCTAGCTTCACATGTCTGAGAACAGAATCACCAATTTTTTTACAGAGTTTTACCCCCGGCGGGTGTGTCACCAAGTGGGGAAAAATGGTTAGACACGTGAACAGGTTGGTGGTGTACCTGGGGCTTCTGTTTAAGACTATGCTTCCTCCTCACCATCACCCAGCCGCCCTTTTTCCCAGCTGCTTGGGGTCTGCCAGGGGACAGCTAGCGGGGCCTACGCTATCTTCGGCTGCACCAGCTACAGGGGCCTGGCTAGCTACGGGTGAATGAAGGGTGCGAAGCCGAGTCTCCAATTCAGTAATCCTGGCCTCCAGAGCTGCAAATATGCTACATTTGTTACAAGTATTACTACTGCTAAAGAGGCCAAGGAGTAACTAAACATCTGACACAATGAGCAGGAAAGTGCAGGAGGGACAGAGGCCATGCTGCTAGCGAGTCGGCTACGAGCTAAGCTAAGCTAGCGAAACAGTAAAGACACAGCGAGTGAATACTTTGGCTATAAATTAGGTAGTGAGTACACAGAAAGTGTGCTTCGGATGAAGCACGTGAAGATTATGCTATGAAGAAAGAATATATGTAAAACTTTTTAGATAAATCGCTAAGCAGATAAGCTACTCAAAAACACCACCGTGTTTGAGCAGGAACTATGTGAATGAAAATCTTGGACATTCACTTTGTGTGTATTCTATATCCAACCTGCTTACTGAATGACCAGGTTTCAATTCCCTGAGTGATGTTCATCGCTCTAGGCTGTCTTCAATTGCTCAAGCAGAAAATATTAATGGTACTGCCAAATTTCCTTTAGAAAACACCAATAACAAAGTGAGCTGCAGGCAGCAAACACAGCATAGCAGTTCCTGGAATTGTTTGCTCTGTTTGTACAAGCCTTGAAAGTTTACTAGACACTTTTTGAAGAAACAGGTTTACGACAATGTTTCTGCCAAGGTGAAGGGCAGACAAAGAAACTTAAGCACACTGAGATGACAGAATAAGGAGGGTGGAGAGCATGAAGAAACCAATAAAACAAATCTATCATTACATTGTCGCTCCCCCTCACTAGAAACACAGGCTCGCCATTGGGGGAATTGTTATCATTTTATTTGAAGAACCAGAAGAGCACTGGATGGGGCTAAAACAGCAGCAGAAATAATTAAAAGTGCCCTTATCATTCCTGTTTTCTCCAAGCCACATGGGAAAGACAGCAGTAAATGTCACTGCCGAAAAGTTCACTTTGAATTGTACGTGTCAGTCTGCTTATGAATCATTTTATTGGTCTGGATCCCACCTCAATTTGCAAGCTAACATTTCTGTAAAATAAATAAATAATTAGTATAGGATGTCATCATAAAATCTTTAAATTTGCAGGTAAATGTCTTTATCCAAATGATCAATTTCTAACTTCCTCCTCATTAATTTGTTCCACGAAACAAGTAGTGCTGAATAACAACTGCAGTTTGATATGCATGGTTTGTAACAAAATGTCACTGAAGATTGAATATGCACTATGCTTATCACTGCACGCAATTAAAAAAAACAATATTTGATTAGTTTTCATGTATTGTAAATACACAATTTAACTAACTATATGATTTTCTTTCTAAAAGAGATTAAACTAGTTTCTGGTATACCACCTCTTATCTATCAACCCACACTGTTGCTCATCTTATATACCATCATTAGGACTATACTGTAGTTAAACTGTTGCATAAAACCACTGAATGCATTAACCAGTGACCAGCCACTGCATTGCAGAGTGCAGAGGTGTTTTTTATTTGTTACATGAAAACTGTTTCAAGTAGAATACATATACACAGAGCAGGGGAGTGAAAAATATTACAAAACAAATCCTGAACTTTGTTCTTGTACAAAACTGAAAATACTGCCTAGTGTCTTAACTGTTGCCAAGGGACCACATTTAACTTGTATTCAGCCATGGTTTCTGAATGATTCATCGAAGTTCTAAAATATGAGTTCACTCCAGGCCACTGCAATAAGTTGGCTTCAGATTCACCTTTGGTTTTCTGACTGTCATTTGCGAGCAGAATTTAGACAATGTACTTTTATTACAAAAAGGTCTTAAGACAAAAGAGTGATTATTAATTTTGCCTTTAAGTGGAACAGAGAACTAGCACTGGATTATCATTTTATCATATATTTCTTTATTCTGTCACACATATCATGCATTTTTTTACTATGTACTACAAATGATCACAAGCATCCGATGAGTCTCTGTCAATTTTTCATGCAGTTACAGTTATTTTCTAATTTAATTATCCATCCATCCATCCATCCATCCATTCATCCATCCACTTCCGCTTATCCCTTTTCAGGGTCGTCGGGGGGCTGGAGCCTATCCCAGTCTTTGGACTGTGGGAGGAAGCCGGAGTTCCCAGAGAGAACCTACCCAAACACGGGGAAAACATGCAAACTCCACACAGAAAGACCCCAGCTGAACTCAGGAGCTTCTTGCTGTGAGGCAACAGTGCTAACCACCGTGCTGCTCCTAATTTAATTATAAAACTGGAAATATATTTGTAGTGTTGCTGTGTTTGACGTCACCCTTTGGTGTTTCAAGTCCGTGTTTTAGTCCTTCAACTAAGAACAGTAAATTAAATAACTTACCAGTAAAGTTCAGTCGGACACTGTGATTTGCATTTTGCTTTGGGAATTTAATTGAAATAAGTTTGCCATATCATCTTCAATTAATATTATCTCCCTAAAACAGTCTTCTGTATGGGATGAGGGAGCACATCTGAACTTTAAGAACTGAGCTAAAAACTGGACACAAAACATTTGCTGAGAACAGAGACTTTTTTAATGGTCTCTTTCAAAGGTATCTATTAGGGCTATAGGAGACATGAAAGTCAGTGCTACTAGGGGATAAACAACCCTTTAAATTCCCCTTAAGCAAATCCAAGCTGATTGCTTTGACAAGGTGATGTCAAACAACCACTCTCACAGCTTTCAATTCCACTGGAGAGAACAGAGCTGGCTTAACAGCTTGATTGGTCAAGTAGCACATCAGAGACACTAGACAACAGTCAGTCTCTGAACTCAATGGTACACAAGATTCTTTGGTTTCCTCATACAGCATAAAAGACAAAAGATAATGGATATTGACATCCTTGGTGGATTGCTTCACAATTACATTGCCTAGAAAAATAAGAACAAATTGAGCTGGATTCTAAAACTTGTTAGAGGAAAGAAAAAAACAAAACAAAGGTTGCAGAGTTCCATTTAGTGATGATGGAGAGGAGAATCTCCCTGATTTCTCCCTCCAGAGCAGTGTATACCAGAATGACCTCCTGCCTGATGCTCTGCTGACTATTTCATTTACAGACAGGAGGTCACAAGGGGGACATAGTTTGGACTCTGCATGAATTCATTACTGCAACTCTATTGCTTATAGAAAATGAAGTCCCTGGAAAAATAGAATTAAAAGAGCTGAGGGAAATGTGTTAGCTTCTAAAACACACCCACATTTGGGCTGCCAAAGGTTAGCTTGTAACATTTTACCAGTGGTAGCCACAGCGTCAAGACGTGCTAGGTGCCGATCTGTGAAGGAGACACAATGTGTTACCTATGATGTCGGCGACTGGGGAAATTGGGATCGTTATCTCTCTGTCTGTCTGGCTTGGTTTTCTCATTCTCTCTGTCTATGTCGCTTCCTCCTGCTCGCTAACTGCCAACTCCATGATATTCCAAACACATCTTGATTTGTTAATTAGATGGAAGAAAGAAAAAAAGAAGAAAGAAAAAAGGGCAACTCTGGCCGCCTGGAAAAGAATATTAAAAAGTTTAATTTTATTTTGTTCTTGCTGTTATGAAGTTGGACATAAGGTAA
The DNA here is from genome assembly GCF_018398535.1 of Haplochromis burtoni. Taxonomy (NCBI): domain Eukaryota; kingdom Metazoa; phylum Chordata; class Actinopteri; order Cichliformes; family Cichlidae; genus Haplochromis; species Haplochromis burtoni. The sequence goes on from NW_024582711.1 coordinate 382,052, forward strand.
TGGAAAACGATCCTATTTTTGACAGATTAAAAGTATTGTAATGTCTGTCATAAAATTTTGCATAAACATACATGAAATTTCTAGATTAATTGATATACTCAACAAAACTATACAGCAACAATATGAAGCGATATCACAAGTCCAATTCAACTAAAAAAAAGGAGTTTTAAGTTTGTCTGGGACAATTTTAAACTTCTTTAACTACTTCGTTAGGTTTAAAAAATGATCACAGTTTTGTTCAACCTAACTGAAAACTTGACTCCAATTATTTGGAGGTCTCAAAGTAATTTTGGTGAACAAAATTACACTACATGTGTCTACATACTCTCATTCAGACATTATGTTCACATTAACTTGATTCAGGGTAGTATGTGAGTTTGTCCCACTTCAGAAAAACATATTTACAAACTTGCCCTGGACTCAAAACAATGCTCAAATAATGTTGGCAGTGAGGGTGTTTTTATGAGGCTGGATAAAGTGTGCTATGCTTTTGAGAAACTGGCAGTAAACAATAACAGCAGAACATCTGAAGTATGAAGTATGCCCAAATATATATGTCTTTAATCGAATCTACAAAAATGCCAGCAATCACAGAGTTTGACAGGCATAATATACTTATTTTTCACCAACGAGGTTATTAGCTGAAAACTTGGTGTATCGTGGCATGGCGTATCAATGTGCACTTAAAGAAAATTTGAAAACTGTAGAGGTGGAGGACAAAAAAGAAAGTGGTAGGCCTAAGGAAATATCTACAGCAGATGAACATTATCTGGAAGTCATGTCCTTAAGAAGCATGAAAAACATCCAACAATGACCTGAAACAGGACCTGAGAGATACATCTGGCCCTTCAGCTGATAAATCTACTGTTCACTGATGCCTCATCAGAAATGGTCTCAGTGGGAGTTTGGCTGTCAAGAAGAAAATCTTAAGGAAGAGAAAGGCTAGGGAATGCAAAATTACACATGAACTTTACTGAATAGGAATTATGAAGGCAATTTTGAATCCAACTTTTACATTCTTTGCAAATCATTGTCCATATGTAAGAGGATGTCAGGAGTGAGGTACAGCAGTGAGTATTTACAGCCATCTGGAAAAATATGGTAGAGGGTCTGTTATGGTTTGGGGCTCTGTTTCACCCATTGGTGATGGGGATCTTGCCAAAACTAATGGAATTGCTAACACAGAAAAGCGCCATCAAAATTATATCCGCCACGCAATACCATCTGGAAAGCATCTGATTGGCAATGGCTTCATTTTTTAGCATGACAATGATCCCAAACACACTGCTAAAGAAATAAAGGAATATCTGGACAGAAAGACACACAGTAGAACACTATCATAGATTGGCCTCCCCAGATCCTGAACCTCAAGATTATTGAAGCATTGAGTCAGTTTGACAGAAAACAGAACAAAAGGTGTCATGGTCCTGGGTCGAGCGACCCAGTGTTTGAGTTTTATGTATCTTTTGTATTCATTTGTGCCCTAGTTTAGTTCATCTAGTTTATTTTGAGGTTGCTGTTTAGTCTTTTGTTTCTTAGTGTTTATGTCATCTCCTGTACGCAGTCTCCCTGGTTCGTGCGTCTGCCTGTCATGTGTCATATCTGTGTGGTTATGTTCAGTTCAGGTCACATCTAATCTCCATGTTTCCTGTTTTACTTTGGAAGTCTGTGTCTAATGTCAGTGTTTGTAGTTTCACTTTCCCTGTCCTGTCATTAGGTTCATGTGTATCAGCTGTTCCCCCCTTATGTGTTTCCACTTCCCTTGATCATCCCTCATGTGTATTTAGTCTCTGTGTTTCATTCAGTCTGTGTCGCGTCGTCTGTGTTCCCACCCTCCATGTCCTCACGGCCAGCCTTTACTGTCATCGTCATGGTTTTCTGAGTCTTCATAGCTTATCAGTATCTGCTTTCCAGTTTAGTTTAAGTTCAGTTTAGTCATGGTATTTCTGCTTTGTTTGAAACCTGTCATCAGCCATAATAAAGGCTTGCTTTCAGTTTAAGTTTACTCTGGTCTACTCTCTTGTGTTCGCATCTGGGTCCACCACACACACCACCGCACGGTCTGTCTCCTCAGATTGTGACAAAAAGGTAACCAACATCCAAAGTAGAGCTTGAGAATGTCCTTGAATGTCCTTGAATGTCTTTATTTGAGTTGAAAATGGAAGATTTTGAGAGAAACAAGTAATAAAAAAATTTGGTAATCAAAAAAAAGAAAAAGAAAAAGTTTTGTAACTTTATGATCCAATTCTCTTGCCAGCAAACCAGCAGTCACAGTCTAGATTCATGGCATGTTATGTGTGCCCTTTCTGAAAGAAAAAACAAAACAAAACGGTGATATGGAAACCACACACGCAAATATACAATGCAATCAATCACATGCGCATGTTTTATCTTAAAATAATAAGATAGTGCCTGACACAGACTGAGACCAAGGCCATCCCTCACAATGTGCCATTTAATAACGTTATTAAATTCTTAATTGGAACTTGGGCTTTGTGAGTCTCACCAGAAATGTGTCATGCTGGTATTCACCAGTTCTGCAAGTCTGGCTGATTGCCTCCTGGCTCCATTCCCAGATTTACCACAAAACAGAGTATAAATGTGGTGAAAACACATTGTTGTTGGTATCTGTAGCTGGTGGTATATCTTGAGAAAAAGACAAATAAAAAATAACCCCAGATTTTTTCTGAAGTCATTTTGCACAATGGGCACAGTGCACGGTGCACATATCCCAGAGAAATCTTAAACTGGCTCCAGTTCTTTGCATTTTCATATCAAACAGCAGTGGAAATAAGATTGGCTCATTAGCCACCTTTACATATAACTTTGCTGTCTTTTTTTTAACCCCACCCTAACTTGTTCTCTCCCCTGTTTTCTGTCCCCACCCTACTCTCTGTGCTCTGGGGGTGTGAGGATGGGGAGATGGGAGCATTAATAATGCAGTGCTGCCTGGAAACCAAACACGCTGCAGCGGAGTGCTGTGTAGAATTCTAAAGAGGTATTTGTTTGTACGCGGATGCAACCCTCCTCCCTCACTGCTCCTTGCAGCCCTCTCATCTCATCTCTACCCCCCAATACCCGCCTCAGCAACCAGCTAACATCAATGTACAGATCTGTTGTTTCCTCTAAAGACATGTCTGCTGTATGGGCTAAGAGAGGGCGAGGGCTACCCCCACTCTTGTTATAATCAAGAAAGTGTATGTAGTGGATTGGCTTCTATTACTCATTTTGCTTCTACAGAGAAGCTTTGTAAAACAAAGAAGGAAGATGTTGAGGCTCTGAAACTGAACTTTAGTGACTTCTCTGTACAGCAATGGGAGGAGAATGATTTTAAAAGTCTACATGGAATTGCACACAAAACAATCAAAAATACAGTGTTTTACTATACTTGAGTTCAAGTCAAGCAAGATGTTTCTGCTTGTATTGTGTGTGTGTGTGTGTGCGCGTTGTGGACAGTCGGTGCTTTTTATGGTACTCTGTCCTGTGCCACTGCTACATTTAATTATAATAATAATAACTTCATTTATAAAGTGCTTTCAAACAAAGTGCTGAACAGTTATTTGAAGACAAAAAGATAAATAAAAAAACAGTACAGAAGAAATAATACAATTTAAAAACTAATGGGCATAGAATTAGGACACATAGGATAGGCTGAACAAGTGGGTCTTCAACTTAGCTTTAAAAACCTCCACACAGCATGCCTGCCTAATATCTTGAGGGAGGTTGTTTCACAAAAATGCATGAAAAGAAAAAGCACGCTCCCCAATAGTCTTTTTTTCTGGCTTTAGGAACTTTTAGAAGGCCAGTATCCTGAGATCGGAGAGCAGGGGATGGAACATAGAGGTGCAAAAGGTCAGAGAGATATGCAGGCGCCAAACCATTTAAACCCTTGTAGGTGAGCAACAGGACCTTAAAATCTGCTCCAACCTCCCCAACCCCTGAAGAGATTTCAGTACTGGGGTAATGTGCTCAAATTTCCCAGTTTTGGTTAAAATGCAAGCAGCTGCATTTTGTACCATCTGTAAATCTCTAAAACTTCTTTTTGGTAACCCAAAAAAAAAAAAGAGCGTTACAATAATCAATACACGAAGACACAAATACATGGATAAGAACCTTTGCAGTGTCAAGTGATAAAACATGGCTGATTTTAGTTATGTTCCTTAGGTGATAAAATGAAGTCCTTGTTGTCTCTTTCACATGGGACCGGAGGAGAGCAGTGTCAAGCCATGTCAAAATTGCATAAAATCCAGTGATACTAAATGCTTTTAATTGTATTTAAGGTAAGGAACAGAAATTTTGTTTAGTGATAGAAATTTTTACTTTTAGATTTAATATTCAGTGTGAATGTTGGAAAATGGGATTAACTGAACCTTAAACTTTAAACACAATGAAATTCATACTATAATATTTATAAAATAAACAAGAAACAAAAAGACTTGACATATAACTGTCAATTGTATTGGATTATGACACAGTTTGTAATGAGACTGGATTAGGTCTTCTTACTCATTACTGGGGCCTTTCAGTCACTTAAATAATCTGATGGAATCATTTTCAAGCTAAATATTTTTGAAAACTTAAGATGCATGAATTGACATATAGTCGATCTACTGACCACTTATTTAGAAAATGTGTCCATCTTTCTGTCCAAGGTAGAAAGAAACCAGTTTTCCTCACTTTGTGAGTGCTCAATCGTTCGTATGTAACCCAATGCTTTTTCCCCTGGTGTTTTCATTTCATAGCGTACAGCAATAACCTGTTAAGTACTAGAGGTTAAAAACAACACAAGTACTTGTGTACACAGTCATAGCTGTTCAGTCACTGGTAACTTGGATGACTAGTGATTAAGTAATACATTAAACATTTCTGGTCTTATATTCACTGCCCTTTCTGACAGTAGACCCAGTTATTGATGTGACATTTTTTTAGAGAAAAACGAAAAACAAAAGAAATGTGCAAAAAATTAAGAAGTAATTACAAAAACAGCTCTTTACTGCATCTTCCTGATGAAGGAACATATGTTTTCATTAGCGCTTTACCTGTGGTAAGCAGTTGCATAGATAATTGTTTCCTGATTGAACAAACACACACACACACACACACACACACACACACACACACACGGGCAAATAAACAAAAGTAATCCACATTCATTATTTTACTGTCACAACCACTACTGTGGTTTGTGACTCAGACTACATTGTATTACCTGTCATCATTACACCTTACAGATCATTCCAAGTTTAGTTTCCACTTTTAAATCTTCTTCTCTGTTGCAGGCTGGAAATACTATTTAAAATCAAGTGTGTTATTTCTTTTCTCTCTCCTTTGCTGGGTTTCAGACTCGGATATGGACTGTCATGTACCCGCGGCAGTTAAATATAAATTAACATGTACCATTCTGTATGCTATTATATTTTGAATGCTTTTGTTACTGTGTGCCCTTTGCCCCTCAGCTAAAGTTCTTTTATATCTTCCATTTACATATTCATAAGTTTGAGCTCTTCACCTGCTGCCACCCACAGATAATGCTGAACAGATAGTGATGCCTGACACCCCGCTTTCAGAAGTGGACTGATTTTTACTCTGGGTTTGTTTAAAAATGACTTTAAGCTAAAATTAACAAGGACCCAGTTATCCCAAGAGGATACTGAAAACACACACTGAGCAAAGTTTTAAAGTATTAATTGTTGAAGAAGTATATTTGTACAAATATTTGTTAAACTTAAAAAATAAAAAATAAAATAATATTCTGATAGGGGTATTCTGTTGCCTTCTGACCACCACACCATGTATACATAAAACAAAGGTAGCATATGCAAGTCAAGGCATATATGCCTTGATTTTGCATATGCTACCTTTGTTTTAAAGATTTGTTTAACTGGACAAAACAGCAATATGTTCTTAAAATGGAAAAAGATGAAAAAAGAGCAACACAAGAGTAACAGATTAGCCAAAGGTTATCAAGTTCTTTCCGTTATTTTGCAATGTCTCATTCCTGAATTCTCAGAAACAGCAGTTTTGTGGAATATTCGCTCCCTGCAGTAGAATGCCTGAGCTCCTAGATGTTGGCATTTTAATCTGCCTGCATAACTGGCCTGTGTGCTCGATGGCCACTGAACCATGCAAAACTCACAGCTACAAATCAGAAGAAGCACAAACTCTAGTAAAATCACCATGCCTGCCATCATACCATCTTAGCAAGTCTTCCAATATCGTATAGAGTGTTTTGCTGGTATTGCTCTGCAGCAATTAAACCATTACTGTGTAGTCATAGTTAAACTCAACTGAATTTGATTGATAGCATGTTTGGGCCGCTCTAAGCTGGCCACTGATTAATGAAGACAGCCTATGTCAGTAGAGGTTTATCAGTCTTAAAATATTAGTGTGAAATTTAGTGTCAAAAAAGTGTTTCTTTAGCAAAGTGACCCCAAAAGTGTTTTATTAGCCATCCCTATGTTATCAAGCAACAAGCTTGCAAACTTGCCATGAGCTGTGAAAAATGTTAGCAGGGAGGATTGCTGTCACCACTCTCAGTCATGACATAGCCACTTTAAAGTGCCACTGTTGGTTCAAAACTGCATTTGAACTTAAGTATGTGGTTCATGCTGGAGAGGCTATCTAAATGCATCCCTGCAACCTTCCTGCCACAACAGATCAACACAGATGCAGACAGAATACAATGAGATGCTACAAATAAAGAAACCACCAGGAAAACTCACACTGGGAAACAGTGATACTGAGATTTAATTTCTCCCACTTTCTGACACTTGAAGATTGAAACTGCCATTTACTTTGTCATATCACAGATTTGACAAAATTCCCACATGAAAAAACATGTAATTAATTTTTATTAGTATTTTGACTGAAAGAGAATATTGTATAATGTTAATTTCTCTATGATGCAATTTCACTAAAATGTAATTTCCTTATCTCTGTTTTTTTAAAGTGTTGGCTTGAATTGTTTGTTTAGAAATTTATATGCACTACTGCAGTACTGGTGTATTCCTAGTGAGAACGCACATTTGAAGCCTTTGCATCCCTTAAAATCTCAATCAGCTTGTAAGTTAGTTAACTCCACCTCCTTATGGTATGTGGAGCTGATTCATTTGCCTAAATACAGACAAAACAATACACAAAATTAAAGATGTTGATTTTTTTTAAAATTCCAATCCATCCATCCATCCATCCATCCATCCATCTTCTACTGCTTATCCAGGTTTGGGTCATGGAGACATCAGTCTAAGCAGAGAAGCCCAGACCTCCCCGTCTCCCTGGCTACCTCAAGAGATGTAATCTCTCCATATGCTCCTGGTAGGACATTCCCCAAAACAACTCGCCCAGAAGGCCTCCGAGAGGTATCCTAGTTGCTAGGACCGGGTGTCACTCTCATCAGCCAAGAGCAGGAAGCTGAGTCTTGAATTCATGCAGGTTAAGAAAAGTGTGACAATAAAAGATTTGAAAATGTTTCAAAAATCACATATGTGCGATGAAGTTTCCTCCCCTGGTAACCATAGAAATAACTAAGCCTCTTCATTCTGTTGAGTCATTCTTAAATATCTTAATTTGCTTCATTTAACATTTGTGTTATCCATTTTATTCAAGTGGTGTTGTGGCTTATAGAAGTTTACGAACTCTTAGTGATGCACGACTAGTGTATAATTTAACCTGCAACATACTTCAGTAAGGTCACAGCCACGAAAAATGTGAAAAAACAAAACAAAGAAAAAATATTTGTTTGGGAAGCACTTTTCAGGTTGGTAAAAAGCTGCTGTGTACTGGACAGCAAAAGCCATGAATATCTCATAATGAAGCAGCAGGTCCTGGCAGCTCTACAGACCTAAACATTAGAATTGAACTTACCTGCATTTTCTCAAAGAAGACGGCATCCACTGAGAGCTTGAAGAACTTCAGCTAAGCTGAAAAAAAATCCTGATGAAAAAGTTCGGATTGACTTGATGGCCTCTGTAAGGAAGACTGATCTTCCTCTCAACAGGATCTCAGCCATTTTGGCAGACGTACAGTTTTTTCATGCCAAATCGATACTTATTGATTGTCAGGGTCACATGACCTGTACAGGCTTAAATCCCCAAAAGAGGATCCACTCACTATGCTATTCAGGTTTTGGTTGTCAAGATGCCTTTTACTGACATATTTTGTATGTTTTTCTTTTATGTTTCCAGTAGTCTATAATTAAGTTAAAATTCACATCAAACTTTATTTACCCATGAGGAAATTGATTTGGTCAGCGAGGAGCGTACCATGCAAATGGAGAGAAACACAATGAAAACTGTGCTTTCATCATAAACCTGAACTAACCTAAGATTTAGCTTTCAGGTGACTCGTTTAATTTGTATTTATGTATATGAGGTGGAAATGTGTCAGAGCCCTGGGTTTATTCACTGATACAGTTTTAACCAAGTACTGTAAAATGTATTGTTTTTGGTCACTGCTCAGTGACTCCTTCTTGCTATTTAATAAAGCTGTGCAACCAGCTAATGTGTCTCTTAGGTATAATTTAGAGGGTGTTTGTAATAAAGACAAATGCTAGTTCCTTTTGTAAGCTCATTCAGACTCTTGGAAATAATTAATTCATTACTCAAGACTGCATGGGATCCTATTAATGAGTATGTGTTTCAACACTTGTTTTAATGTACTAGGGAGATACGGCGCCTCATAAAACCACTTTAAAGAAAAAGTGTGTCTGCATGATGCATTGAAGACTTCTTTTAATAATGTGTTTGTTGAAAGAATACAATAAGCATGTGGCCATATTTACTAAATCAGCTCCCCCCAGGATAGCCATAAAATTTACCATTGCTTAGCTTCTAATTCAATTTAAATATTACAGTATGTATGATTAATGCCATCTATGAGCAATGTTCTTTTAAGTCTTTATAAATTATATATCCGATTGAATTAATTTAACATTAACACTTGTATGAAATGAAATGCACAGACATCATTGTGGAGCAGAAATATGCATATTTTCTTTGCTGAATTAAGGTATCTCAGTTTTACAGCCTGCCACTGAGCCTTGTTTTATTTAGTTGTTTTTGTCCAAATCACTATATAAATGTTTAGAATAATAATACCGTAATGATGATAATAATGATAATAATAAGAAGAATACAGTAATATAATATATACACCACAAATATGAAGTGTTGACCGAGGATGTGCTCTCCTTGCTACATTGTGTTTAAATGATGTAAGCACTTGGTCTTGTGAGACTAGGCAAACAATGTAAACAAACATATAAAGAATCAAAAGGTTATGCTTTCATACCATGGTATTCTACTTCATATTGCCTTTGACACAAGCCTATTTATGTATGTGGGAATACATAAGTATAGAGTTAATGTTCTTGTATAAAATCCTCTGTGTTTATGACAATATACTGTTGTACCTACACAGTGTGTAAATTCAAGCTGAATCTCTACATTTAAAACAGTATAACTCTGCAGTCTCTCGCAGCAGGTTCTCTTTCAACCCCCCCCCCAAAAAAAAAAAAAGTTAGACAAGAGTGCTACAGTTGGAAGTAAAAAGAAAAAAAAGAAGGAAAAAAAAAAGGAAAGATGCCAAATTGACGGTTTTGGTCGTAATGAATACTACACCAGCATGTGCTGTGGTTCTTGCCTTAACCACATCAAACAGACATATGCTCTCACATAGATGGAAAGCATTTCTGAGTGTTGGACTCGGAGCACAAGCAAAACTGTGCAAATGTCTTGTTTTAAATGAAAGTTGAGGATGTGAAAAGTTGAGAGACCATCACCTTACTTGACTATTCTGTATTCATTGAGTTGCACTGGCCATCCCCAAAATAAATGTCAGGCCAGTGTGAGGAATTGTTAAGTGCTGTCACATATTGATCTCTGTCTAACAGAGTTTTTAAACAGAGATCTGTGGCTTTAAGAGATGCCCTTGTTATCAGGCTTGTTACCTCTGTTCTAAGGACATTGCCCATCAAACTTTCAAGCTATGTCAGTTTTATTTTTCCTTTGCAATATGAATTACTGTCATATGATTAGACTGTCAACAGTTGGAAATGATGCAATGCAGATATCAGCTTTACTGACATATTGTTAACAGCTGTAATATTTATCTGGCGAGGGTTTACAGTGTTTGGGTATTTATGGTGAAATATATTTTCAGTTTTCAATTTTCAGTTCAGAGCTGTGTTGACTCAGACCTGACTTGACTATTTAGGGCCGTAATGGATGGATGTGTTCTGGCTGTTGATTTGAGTTACACATCCATTTTGTGTGCATTCTGCTGCTATATGATGCGTTTGTGTAATATCTTTCTCCAAGGCAGGATGACACTATCGCACATCTGCTAATCTGACTGTGGCCATGAAATGAAGCCGCATGAAGTCTTGTAAGCAATTATCGGTCCTCCTTGTCCTCCAAGCAGGCTGTATAAACACCGCAAAGGAGGACAGAGCAGGCTTTCAATCAAAGTGAGCTCTAGAAAATTAGACATCTTTTTTTATGCCAGCAACATCACAAATGTCAAATGTACCAACTAGTCTGCCTCTCCCTTTCTTTCTGTCCATCTATGTGTCTCTTCCTCATTATTGCTGTCTTGTAATCAGGCTGTTATTGCACCTCTTTTGTGATTTTATTTCCATAGAATTCCCCCGTGGAGTCCTAACCTTTAGTAGTCTTTTAATATGCCAGCTCTGCTCCCACTCTTGGCAAACAGAATGGCAGTTTCATTTCTGCTGGTGAGACCCTGTAATTTGACAAAATACCCTTTCCCTCCAGCCAAATCCACCAGGGGACAAAATGAGTCAACAATAATATCTGCATCACATAAAAGGCAGCTGAAATTTAAAGAAATGTAAAAAACTGCATTATAAGGCAGTCTTAGCTTATGTGTTGGGAATAACTTGTAATTATGGCTCTTCAACAGGGTTAAGGATGTTAGCATATGTTTCTAAATTCTGTCAGCGATGGTTCTTCATCATTACACTCCACTAATCAGCAACTGATGTATTATAAATCAAATGCTAATGTAGAAGGCTTTTTCTTCACAGCTATGAACACACAGTACAGAGAATTTTCACCCAAATCTGCTGCTTTATGCATTTATTTTACCTCATTGTTTTGGTTTAGTATCTCATAAATGTGCTTGTATGGTTCAGTCAGCAGCAGCAGATACTGTAGCTACTTTCAGCTTTATAAACTGCATTCAAGTTCAAATCAGATTGATTGATTCTACCTGCACAGTACTAAATTGGATGCTATTTGTTTGCTGCTTTATGAGACAGTAAAATGAGAACATTGGTTTTAACTATGATTATTATAGCAAGATCCATCCGGTAATCCCCGATCCACTTTTGACGTTAGACACTGCTTTGTCATCCCTAGCAGTCCGAGATTATTATTTTTAAGTAATATCTGAATACTGACTGCCTACAATGTTTGATTTACATTCAATTAAATAGGATAATGAATTTGAAATTTGTTGTCACTGCAAGTTTCCGTATTCTTTATTCAGAACCTCTCCAGTCATAAAAATTGGCCTGGTGATTATTGCTTAATGCTACTAAATGACATGAGAAAGGCAGGCTAGAGGAAGAACAAATGGGAAAGAAACCATTAAGTCCGAGACAGAGTTAATGGAAGGGTAGTCCGCTTATTTATATGTTTGTTAACAGGACAATTAACAATATGTTTCCACAGCTATAAAATAATGTCAGATGAGTATTTCATGGAAGCAGGCTCTAGAGGTCAGTTGTGTCTTTGAATGCTAAAAATAGCAGGTTTATCACATTTGCTTTCTGTTTGGGAGCTTCAATGCATATTTTAAAATGCTGCAGTGGAAAAAATCTTTCCAAAACCCCCAAGGTATGATTCAACTGAAAAATATAAATTAAGTGGTGTATTTATTTAAATAATTAATCAATAAGAAAAATATGCTTCATATAAATTACATTTCTACCAATCAAGTAAACTTCATTTGAGTCCTTTGGGGTAAAAATTACTTTTTGTGTGTATGATATGATGAATTTTGGTAAGAAAACTTGTGGCTGATATAAAATAAAATAAACACTTTAAACTTATTCAGAAACTCCAGTTTAAAAGATAGAACTTGACTTTTGGTCCAAATAACAGACCCTTGTTTGTGAATATTTGGCATATTTTTCAAATAGTTGTTTGCATAAATGCACCACCAAGAGAGCCCCAGGCACAGGCACTAAAATTTAATGAGTTCCTCCTTCACCCATGCTCCACCTCTACACCAACATTTCTAACGTCCTGCTAAGAGACAGTGAAAGAGTGAAACAACAACAATGGAAACATCACTTCTCTGGTGAGGGTAATTAGCACAGCATGTGGGCAAAGCTTACAAACAAATATTGGGTATTAAATATTGTATTACATGATAACAGACAAATAGACTGACTTTTTGTTGCTGAAAAAAAAAACCCTCTTAAGTATAACTTTCACAGCGTTACCCTGGGTGACTTGGTGGATTCTTGTTAGTTGGTTATGAATAAAAACCTAAAACAGAAGCTGCACTCTACAGCACTTTTCACACATCTGTGTGTGACTGAGGAAAGTGGAATATGTGTTAGAAAGCTACAAATCACTGACAAGTCTAAAGTACATCCAGGATCAAAGCAATATAAAAATACCTTCTCAGAGGGAACAAGGTGGATGGCAGTAATGCATAATTATGCCAGGTTTGAGCCAAAGCTTTCTGCTGATATGTAGAATGTTTGTCTAACATTTGAAAAAAAAAAACAAAAAACCCTAAACAAAACAACCACTGAACCCTTGTAAAAATACAGTGGCAGTATTATTTTTATGTGTCTCAGATACAGTGTTCGAGCATCATCAGTTTCCCATGCCACCCAGAGAGATATAAAGTGTAGTATTGTGGTAGCTTAGCACTTGAGTCCAATTACAAAGCTCTGCAAGGTATCCTTTTATCTCTCCGTGGGTTTATTCATCTTTTGTACTTTTATCAGTCCATTTGGGTTTCAGGAAGCAGAGTTGGAATGGTTACAAACTAAAGGAGGAACTGTTGATTAATTAAGAAAAATGTACCAAATCCCACAGGCCTCAGCTAAGAACTGATAAGGATAAAATGAAGCATGCCTCTGTGTAAAACTCCTTCCCTCATGTTCTTTACTATCATTTCAATCTATACAGATTTACAACTAACTTATGACAAGCTCAAGTACTGATGGTGCTACTGTGGGATGGTCAGAATCCTTTGAACTCATTCGAGGGTGAGAGAAACTCAAATAATCAGTCATTACAACCAAGCGTGCTGAAGAGCATCTCTGAATGCAAAACAAGCCAAACTTTAAAGCAAATTCTCTGATGAGTTTTTCCACCCCCATGTTGAATCTATGCCATGAAGAATTAAGGCAGTCCTAAAGGAAAAAGACGGTTCAACAAAGTAATAGCAAGATGTACCTATTTAATTAGGGGCACTTAATGAAGTGGCCAGTGTACTCATATATTGTTTGCCACCCACAACCACAACAAGTCAGATTGACCAAATATGTTATTGTTTGTAAGCTGTTGCTCAGGTACTTATACTTACACACTGATATTTTGTCAAATTACTCCTTCTCTAATTTATTAGTGTTGTTTTGTCTGCTGCTATTTGACAATTTGAGGATTTCTCTCTGGAATTCACTCGCTCTCTCAAGTGAGTCTGTGAAATACACACACACACACACACACACACACACACACACACACACACACACACACACACACACACACACAATTCATGGCTGTTTAAGATAACACACTGTAGTTCTTATCTGTCCTGTAGAATATTTACTGCCTAAACTGTTGAAACTATAGGTTAACCAGCCCCCATGCATGTGCCTTCCTTCATATCATTTCTTATCACAACAAGTACATACTAAATACATTAAAATGAATACAAAAATAAATAGAATATCCTCACTGAGTTGTCAAAAGTGGTTGTATTTAATGCAACTGAGTGTGATGGATATAAAGGAAAAAGTGTCTTTATATAACTCCTGTTTTGTTTTTACCACATTAAATGATGATTTCCACTTGAATCCATCATATAGGATTCAAATGAATAGATTCTTTCAACATCAGTGATTGCAATGGGAAATAGATAAATACTTTATTGATCTCACAAGGGAAATTGTTAAAATGTAATCAAAAGACATTTCGGTGTATAAAGGGCAGTGCTGTTAACTACAATTTCCACATTGTATACTGTGAAAGATAGTGCTCGGTGACATTACTCTGGGTAGTAGAAGCAAACTAATCAAGGAATCAACAGGGGAAAATTCAAAAAGCACATGCAATGATTAAAACCAGTTGATTGTATGTGGAAGAAATATACCCAGTAACCAATCTGTTCTCTAAATGTATGCTATTTGGAGATGCTTGGTGCATGATCTTTGCATTTTCATAATATACATTCCTCTTTCTTTTTTTTTTTGGCTAAAGGTGAAGACGGTAGAAGTTAAAATTGAATCCATACAGAAAGAGGGTTTCAGCTATTTATAAATGAAATCCATTTTTGTGTGCATGTGCTTGCTTCATTAGAGCTGCATTATGTTTCACTCATATATTATGTAATATATGATTGTGGCACTTAAACTAATGTGACCTAGTTGTGAATTAAACGAAATGTCAACAACAATCACCTCTCAAACTCAGCCATTCCATCTCCACCGACCATCTTAATATTCTCAATAAAGATATAAAAATGTGCCCTTTATTATCCAAATACTGTTTCTTTTTGTCTTCTTGCACATTTAATCCTCCAAGTCTCCTTCACTTTGCTTCATAGGTCTTTAAAAGTCACCACAAAGCTAATTCTCCTCTTTTCATGCTTCTTTTTGCATAATAGTTTTTTTTTGCGATGCCTTCAAAACTACTTCACCTCTCTTTCTTCTCTCATTTTCCACTTCAGCTCTCCATTCAGTTCTGAAGATCGACATCCCTCTTCTTGATCTAGCTGCTCCCTCTCCAATCTCCTGGCCTCTTTGGTCTCTCTGCCGGCCCTCCTTCAGTGGCTCTGTCTGGTGTGTCAGCGTGTGAAGCTTCTGCGCTAGAGTACATCCTGTTGATAGGAAGCATCCTGTGCATCATCACTCCCAGCTGCCTGTGGGTTCAGCTGGCTCAGTCTGGCCCATCTGTGTGATCTTCTGCCAGATAACTGGGGTTTGGCTCCACATGATCTGTCCCTCTCCAAATCATTTGCCAGGAGAAAGAGGTAGGGAGGCAGGCGAAAGAAAGGTGCAGGCTGGACAGTGAGTTTTACATTGACTGCTTTGCCTTAGGGGGCTTTCTGGAGATTCTGCCTGTTCTCCGCTGCTCTCTTGAGATCACTATAGATTGCTCTTGTATGACAAAGAACAGACAAACTCACTACTTATAAAGAGATGTGTTAGGACAAACTCCAGGTGTGTTGGTGATGTAATATCTAATCCTGTATGACATTTAAATGCCATGACTACTACTGATGGTTGGAGTGCCTCTGGGGTATTGCCCCTATTCAAAATGTCTGATATATTTTGAGGAAAAATCTAAGAAAAGAAATGTAAACTAAGAATCATGCTCTACACTGAAGCCATTCATCTCTGCATTCTGTAACTCTGACACAAAGCAAAGGTGTGAATGTGGCTCAGAGGAACTCTGTGAAGGTCAGAGCCGAGAGAGCTTTCACTGCAGGAGTTGTGCCAGTATAACAACATGTTTTAATTATGCGTGAGCTTTTGTAAAAATAAAATAAAAATCAACAACAGCAGGAAGTCAAAAGTGTTCTTCTTCTTGTTCTGACAACACACACATCAGCATGTACTCATATACACTGCAAAAGTGTGCATAAAAAGCCTAGTGAATATAACAGAAATTATCTGAAACACACACAAAAAAATAAAATAAAATAACAATTAAAATACATCTCTGCCATGCTATCAAAATAACCTAACCTTTCATCCTTATAACACAGGCAGCACTTTGATAACCACTGTAGATAGTAATTAGGAACATTTTTCATAATTAATTTATGATTTGCAGTTTTTTCTGATAACTAATATGTTAAAGGCTTGAAAGGAAAGAAAATCAAGATTAGCAGTGTTGATTTTACATGTAAATTTATTCAAATTAAGTGAAAAAAGTCATACAACAAAAAAATATTACATGCCATCCACTTTCAAAATGCAATTTTCATTTAAGGCAGTGTTTTAGATGAAATCAATTAGATAATTTTTTTAAGTAGTTTTTTTTCACAAAATATTTACTCTCATAAGACTGCAAGAACACTGACAAACAAACTGTATCACTATGAAACATCTAGGATACAAGACTAGATGCTACAATTATTTGTTCCTAAAAGAAACAAGTATAACAATTCAATCAAACTTAATATTAACATATTGTTCTGTTTAGTTTTACTGCATTTTGAAAAAAAAAGGCATAATTTGTGTGAAGATGATACTTCCCTTTACAAACAACTATCAGCACAAAAAAATATTAAATTAAACTGGAAAAACGGTAATGTCATGAATGAAGTTCATGTAATGCCTTTCACTAATAAGACATAAAAAAGACACAAAGGCATAAAAACACAGCATTTGGAAAACAAATTAAGAAATTCTCCACTACTAATATGATGATCAAGATGCCATATTCCAGAGGTCACCATAGTAATCCTTAAGAGGATTTTAATTAAGCTGCATTAGCACTACCACACCAAAAATCATTGGGTCAAGAGACTTTGATATTTATGTTTAATGACCACGTGGGAAGCACACTTAGTATAAGACGTTCCCTCAAGGGACGTATTCAATAGTAAGCTTTTCACAATCACCATGAGCTGCTCTAATTTTGTAAATGAAGCTTTAGAAATTCTGAAAAAAGAAAACATCCAGTAGATTTTGCCCACTTTTGTGTCTAGCTTTCTCACAATTGCATTTTAATAGCTTTTACAACTTTGTACAAGATGTCACAATTTAATGGAACACGTTTGATGTCATGTAAGAGGTTTGGAGCTGGACTTTAATAAGGCCGTTAAGTGGTAATGAGACTGAACATTGCTTTGAGTGGCCATGATGACTGCTTAAAGACTATGACTGTGAAGGCCCCCTGTTCCCTAAGGGTGGAGACACCAAAATGTTAACTGGATTACACTACCACTTCTTTGAAATAAATACAATCCTCTACTGCAGCTGCTAAATGGCCATGTCTTTTTTCTTTTCTCCTTTTTTATACTTTTCCTTTGATTCTCACCTCTAGGTGAATGGAGGTAACGCGTTAGGGCATCCACTGAGAGATTAATTTAAAATTGAATCACTTCTGGGATTTAGAAAATGTCCCGAACTCCATTTACTATAACATTTCTCCTACAAGTCAAGTGGGCAAGTATCGATTGCAACTCCAGAAAGAGTGCATGCAAAATGAATGGAAATTTGCGATGGTTTTAGTGATGGTTTTAGTGACGGTTTGGATAAGGCTTTACCCCACTTCTAGTGATAAATACCATGGCCTTTCAGAATGTAGCGTGAACTTGTTACCAGACATGATGCCATACAGAGACCAGGTAGTACAGCTCTTAAAGAAAATTAATTACACACTGGCAAAGGTAGGGGTCTAGGTCCTTGCATTATTATGTTCGCCTGTCTCAGTCCAAAATCTACTTACATAAAAGAAAAAAAAAACCCTTGACTTATTCTCAACAAACCATAAAAAAAAGCTCAAATACAATAGCTAAAAAGCAGCAACTACAATGCTGTGAAAAAGCTCCCTTCCTGATTTTTTTGTTTTGTTGTTGTTTTAAATATTTATCACACATACATGTTCAGGGCCCTGTTTCAGAAAGCCGGTTTAGTGCAAACTCTGAGTAAGTATACCCTGAGTTAACGAAAACTCTGGGTTTTCGGTTTCACAAAGCGAGTTTAGATTAATTCTGAGTTACTACTTCAACTAACCCTG
>NW_024582711.1:406257-421351 GCF_018398535.1 Haplochromis burtoni
TGGTAAAGTAAATCCGTTGGGCATCTTTCTTTGCCTTTAGACAACAATTCTGATGGCAAAAGAGCCAAACGGGACAGGCGCAAAAAAAAAAAAAAAAAAAAAAAAAAAAAAAAAAGAAAACCTTCATGAGACCCCAACACTAACTTATATTTAACTGTGATATGCACTGAAAACTATTTGCTGTTGAATTAAAGGCATCTAATCTTTTTTCAACTTGTCACAAATTTCCGTGAATTTGGTTGCGTGTACACACTGATTTGACCCATAGCCTCACCCACATTAAGACACATGCTGGGTTAAGATTGAGAGGCAATTAATTAAAAATGAATGTATAGTAAATATGCAATGCTGCCTCAGAGTTGTGTTAAAATCTCTACATAGAGATTTTTTCGACAAGTACTAACTCAATACCATTTGTGTAAAAACAAATGAGAAACTTCCCTCTATTACTGATGCTGGTTGACACACATAGTAAAACATCTGACAGTTTAATTAGCACTGCTGCAAACAAAAAGTGGCAATGAAAGCAAGGGTCAGAAATCTCCTGCAGTGTTGTGAATGTACCAAGCTGCCCATAATTGTGCTTTGACTATCACCAGTCCTGAGTTAGTCATACTCTGAGCAAATTGTTGGCAATATTGCAAAAGCATGTGTCTCACTTTCAGCCAATTATACGAATATTGACCTCAAGCAATCTTTTTCTTTATGATCTCATTTTATGATATCCTCAACTAATCACTATTTTGTTTTCTATCACATCATGGGGAACATCGTTGTTTCTGATGAGGCTTTTCCAAACAGTAGATGGATAAACTGAAGGGCCAGATGCATTTCTCAGGTTCTTTGGTCTTTATAGGATTTTTTCATTTTTCTTAATGACATGACTTATAGATATTGATCATCTGCTGTAGATAGTTTTTTAGACCTCTTTTGTCCTCCACTTGTCCAGATTTTTCACATTTTATTTAAGGACACACTGCACACTATCCTGAGATCAGTGTTGGGCAAGTTACTTTGAAAAAGTAATTAATTATAGTTACTAGTTACTTCTTCAAAAAAGTAACTGAGTTAGTAACTGAGTTACAAGATTCTAAAAGTAATTAGTTACTTGAAAAGTAACTAATGGCCAGTTTTAACTACGTTTGATTTTCCCTTTACATTTCACCTTTAAAAACTATTTACTTTGCCTTGTTTGGTATCATTCTTTTCAGCACAACATCACGTGTCTGAATTTACAGTTATGTTTTCATTTTTACATACTGTACTAACATAATTGATCTAAAATCAGAAAAAAAAACATAAAATCAATGTAGAAAAGTTAAAGTTTTTCTATAACAACCATAAACATGTTTAATGAATCATATTTCATAACTTTAAATGCAAATATAAATTGACAATTTTAAAATCATATGCACAAGTTTTGCAAACAAAAGTTATTTGCAGCCATTTACCTTTTGCCCTTTTTTTAAATAACAATTTCAAACTATTTACATAACTGACAGCAGCAGGTATATCACTCCTGTTCTCTACCTGAAGACAGCAGTCGCCTCATTGTTCTGACACACAACGTAAAACTATCCACAACACTACACACTAACTACACAAGACACAACATGAACTACACACTCCAAACATGCTAAACGTCACAAATCTATCACATCTCAAAACTCTCTCTCTCTCTCTCTCTCTGTTGTCTTTCTTTCTCTCTCTCGCCGTCACCCCTAAAACTTCCCCCTCTTCCTAAACAACCAAATGTCATGTTGCCATGTCATTTTTTGATTGGTTGATATAGTGTGTTTTTCCACCAACACTAACGGGCTGATTTTTTGGGGGGTTTTTTGTTTTTGTTTTGGTCATAAGCAGAGAGTGCTTGCTAGCGCTGTCCTTATACAGTAAATGTGACGAAAGTATTGAGAAAAAAACGCCACGTATATGTTTATCATTACTCTGGTTTTACGTGGCCTATCAACACAATTTAAAAACTGGTATATATCACCTTATTGCTTTGTCATCTTGAAGTTGTCATGTGATTGGCTTACCATGACTACTTTATTCTTCCTCAGTCAAACAGCAGCACTCATGCGATTGGTTTGCCCCCTTAGCTCCAGGTGTTGTGTCAAAAAGTGATCGTCTGGCTGAAAGTGATTAAAGCTGTAGCTCCCAGATTACTTAGGTAGACAGCTACTTCCGTGCAACTGATATAAGATGCTAAGCTGAAGACAGCTTCAACCGTCTGTTTGTTGAAAAATAGTAACACGACCGCACCGTATTTTCCTGTTAGTAACACTAACGGTGTTGTAACGATAGAAAGAGTTAGTTAATAATTAGTTAGATTACTCGTTACTGAAAAAAGTAACGTCATTAGTAACGCCGTTACTTGTAAGACCATTACTTGTAACGCCGTTACTCCCATCACTGCCTGAGATATGCCGAGTTTTCATTATTAACTCTTGTGGAATCACCTTATTGGTACAAAAAAAAATGTCAACTAAAGGAATAGGAGCAAATTATGTGTTTTGCAAGAGGCTGCTAGTAGCAAAGATACAATTTAAAACTGGTTCTTTGCAATATTGTCTTATGTATTGACACAGCATTGGTTAATCCCTGGCGTTAGGTACTGGACTGGACTGAAAATGAGTGAAAAAGCAGCCAGTGTCCAGAAACAAACTTTCAAAGATCTTCAGAAAGCCTGGGAAAGTATTGCTCAAGAGCATTTTCAAAATTAGAGAAAACATGGCTCCTTGGAAACAAATTTCAAAGGAAAAGAGGATGGTTTTTGCACAGTTCTGAATTTGATTGTGTTATATTAACACACTTTTTCTGCAATTAAGAAATACAAAAAATAAGTATAACAACATTAATATGGAAAAGAGAGGAAGACAGAAAATAAAGAGCTGACTGAAAAAATATTTAGAAATATACATGAAACACAAGCATCACTTAATTTGTTTTCCACAGAGAATTCCTGAATGGCCAGAGTTAAGGGACACGCAATTTCACAACCTAGTTTTCCTCCGAGTTCTTGTTTACGGTGAGTGTTCAGTCACCTGTCACTTGAGCCAGCCATTTGCACCGGGGCTGTTTTTTTTCTTACTCACTATAGTATTATTATATTTTTCGCCCTCACTCCTGATTGATTACATCCCCCCAAGACACAGAAAGCAAATATAACAAGAACAGTCTCGTGTTGACCTCACAGCGCCTAAGGGCAAAAGCTGCTTTGAGACTTGACCACATTATTCCTCCTGTTTTAAACAAAAGCCAGCTTGGCGAATAGAGAGGGACAGCGTAGCTGAAGCAGAAAAAAAGCACAATCAGTATAATGGATATTTGATACATTTAAACCTTTAACCATAGAACGTTGGCCTGTATCTATTAAATATACAATTTAACGTCTTGTTTATATAAGAAGAACATTATTATGTCCCGCAAAGGTTACTAGCACTGCTACGGCAACTATAAAAACATGCTTGGTTAGATGTAAGAGGCTCAAAATGATTTGTTAAACAAAGCAAAATAAAACAAAACAAACAAAAAGATACATGACTTGCATTACACTAAATGAACTTGTCCTAGGCAGCAGCGAAGGACTGGACAGAACATTACTCCCAGTTTTGTCTTCAGTGGCTCTTGAGGCACAGATTTAAAGCCTGTTGTTGTCATTCCCATAAATACTTGGATCTGGGGAGGGCAGTGTGTTTTATAGGCTGGCTGTCTCCGTTTCCGCTTACCAGAGATTACAGGAGGATGTGTGTCATATAAACATGGTAATATACCAGCCTCACTCATAAGAGTTCGGAAGAAATACTTGAAGCCTTAATTCATTTTATCACTGCATTTTATCATAAGAAGACAGGGCAATAATCTACTGTGTAAATGATTGCAGGAATGTGTGAAAAAATGGATGGAGTGATAAGGATATGAAAAGAAGATGAAGAGGAAGATGAGGTGAACAAGAATATTTGGACATACTTGGACATACAGCTTATGCACAATGATAAAGCTTTAAACTGTACATTTTTCTTTGTTTTTATTTCTAATTCTTGCACAGGTTTTTACAGAACCTCATATGTAGTATAGACATTGTGGACAGATAAAACATTAGGAGCACTGGTGAATAACGATAATGTTTTCAGAGATCAAAGTCGACATCTATAGCTTGTCTTAATGTGACACCAGCCTGAGAGTTGAATCTTTGATGTTTACAAGGTTTGAAATGAAATCTGTTCCTCTGATTGCCTAAAAGCTTTAACAGAGAATTACAGTGTAAAATGTTGTGCCAGCAGATGTCAACCTAGGAGACCCCGAGAAATTTCGTGATAATTCAAAGAGGTTGCAATATCATTTATAGACAGTTTTTTCCACTCATAGTGGAGGCTTTAGATTTCTTCTTTATCAAACTTTGCATTAATTTGTACATTATGAAGCTGCTAATGACAAGAGTTTTTAATTGCTTCATTAAAAAGGAATGTTAGTTTTACCTCTGACATAAATTAATCAAAACTGAGTCATTTGTGTTTTTTTTTGTTTTTTTTAATTATTGCCAGTCCAAAATGTACTCTCCTTGAAGTGCTGACTTTTCGAAAAAACTAAATATCTGTGTCTTTAGGGACTGGAAGTGTGTAGGTAGGATAATTTAATAGCTGTGTCTTTCTTTTTCTGGAAACTGGAAAGAAATGTGATTAGTTCTGAGATTAAGCTAAAACAATCAAAATTTGTGGGTAGTGAAAATTCTCCGCAGTGTTTGCGGTAACTGTGAAGTTGGGTGACATTTCTCTGTTTTTCATAGCTGACCTCAATTATTGTCTTAAGCATAATTATTTAAAAAAAATATTTATTGTAGCTTTAAGGAGATCGGAAAGAAAACTTTAAGCCTGGAACAAAAATAAACATTTCAATATCTATTTCTATTTTTAATGTATCTGAGTAGGCAGAAGGCTGCCTACTGCACAAGTAAATGAAATGTGTGTTTTTGTGTGCTTAACTATAAAATTGATCTGCTCTTTGACAGACCAGTTCATTTTTATGTATTTATTTCTTAACTCACAGTTTATATTATTTAGCTATTCGTTTAACTTTCGATTTTCTTTATAGAGATACTTGACTTATGCATGACTTTTGAAGATAAATGAAGATAAATGGGTGGTCATCTTTATGCTCCCATTTAGGATTTAAGCAAATAAAAACTACTCAATAGACACAGTCTGAGGACATGATTACATCTGTCCTCATTGCAGTTTCATTAAACCATGCTCTCTTGTTTGAGAGAAACATTGTGGCAAATTATAGGGGAGAACCGTTTGATGAAAATGTAGTGTACAGGACAAAAAAGATAAATAATGCTAGCAACTTGAAGGTGAGCGCAATCCATCAGTCCACTGTGGAAATTATTTGCTTTTTTTTTTTTTTTTTTTTACCCACCACAAGCAGAGTAAGACAACCAAACACCAGACAAATCACACACTCCCCAGTGACAAGACGAATAACTCAAATGTTCAATCACAGCAAAATGATGTATGGTCCTTAAGTGAGAGTTTCAAACTCTGTTTTATGATATAAGTCATATACTGTACAGTAGTAGGCAGCAAGGAATATGTTACTTTTGATGCCACTTTAAATGTCAAACACAATATATTTGTATATTTTTTAAAAACTGTGAGGCGTGAGGAGCTGAATGAAATCCATCTGACACCCTCCTTTTCAGTGCAGTTGGTGATAACTAGCTTCACTGGGTGATTTCTTACTCAGAAAAGCTATGTGTCAGAATTAATGAAAGTTATTCACGGCAGCTTGTCTGACCTCTTTCAAGACTGAAGTGTCACATGTTGGCGATGTTGTTGATTTAAATTTAGATCGTGCTGAATAATGCCATGCAGACTGTATCCAGGCAAAGTCATAATTGAAGTGCCGCTCAAGAGCACAAGATAAGTAGATGGCATCTTTAAATGACATCCTGATTCCCAGAGTTCATCAGCGCATTCATTTTTAGGCAACAAAGGCATCACCGCTCAAAGACAACATGGTGCACTTAGCTTGTTGAGCTGCTTGGCAGGAGGCATCAAGGAAGCTGCACTTTGTGGGGTCAAACAGCAACACCAAGCACAGAGATGGGCTTGTTGAGAATGCATTTTCATGTTTGTTCCTTTGTCATCCAGACTATTCTCCTCTCATTTCATGTCTTTGGGTGTTTTAGGAAAGTATTATTCAGAGCTATATTATGACAAACACACAACCTAATTAGCATGACAGCTCTGGAATCATTTGGGAGGCTTTTTAAAAAATTCCTTTTAAAAGGAATGTTAGAGGCTACTAGCCAAATAACCTTTCAGAGACCCTGCAGGAAGAATTATGTAGTGAGTCTCCAATGGCACAATGCTTTTGAATGTGAGATAATGAGTATTTGGGGGTTCTCTTATGTGCTTATTTATTTTGTTTTTATTTGAAAGCCTGTGGGACAAAGAAAAGAGATAAGCATGTTAGCTTTATAATGGGCAGTTGTCGTACCCCCATAATTGATCCTCATCTGAAGCCACGTGAAAATTACAATAATGAGCTGAGTGATCTGAATGTTAATATGATTCCAGCTGGTGAACCCACTCACCTAACATTTCCTCTTAGAGTTTAATCAACAGTGCATGATGTTCAGCTAGCATATATACACGAACAGTTCACTATATTCACTCTACAAACTGTCATGTAGCTGATACCAGGAAGTGAGAGGTGCTTACTGGAAATCTGTTTATCTCACCATTAGCAAGATCTGCACACTGCAGTACAACTTTATCTCTCATTGTGAAATCTGAAGTTCCTGTATTTTGGATTAGTTTGCCTTATGGAAGCATAAATAGCAAGGCTCACTTCCATCCCACTACTTCATATTTCAAAAAAATGTAAATAAGAAATAAATAAAAAATAGTGTCAAACATAAAAGTAAATACAACCATTATAGCTATTTAGACAAATTTGAACAGAGCCAGAAGGCAAACGCATTTGAGTTATTTAATGCTTGACTGCCAGGCTTGAGCTTCCGCTTTCAAAATAAATGAGAAAAATACATATTTGAAAAACATGATGTAAGTTCTGTAAAATCTGTCAGGCAGTACTGTAAATCCATTAGCCCTCCCATTGGTGAGACATTCACTGACAGTTTTCTGTTCCTCCTCCCACTGATAGATGCCACAATTACACATTTAGTGACAAGACAGATCATATTTGATCAAGCTGCTCTTTTCTGTCAATGTTTTAGGCCCTGTCAGTCTATTGAATAACATTAAGTGAGTTTTGAATGAGCTAGTATTATGATGTGCTCCTTGTCACACTATTGCAGCATTATTTTTGTATTGCGCCTGTTTCAGAACTGTGTGCTATTCTTGTAAGAAGACTCCATAAAAAGGGGCCACCGTATCTAGGATAGTTTATTAATTTACTCTTTTATTAACAAGTTAGTGGAATGCACTGAGAATTACAAGTATTAATAACAAGCTTTGGTTAAAGTTAATGTTGCGCAATACTACTATTACCTAGCTGGTTTCAATTTTTCACTGCTCCATCTGTCCAGTCACAAATGTACCTGATAAACTACACAAGCAACATTAACACTGGTTATAATCAAACTAACGTCAATCATGTATTGTAGTTTCATTTCTCCCTTATCCTTAAGCCACATAAAGATTTAACAGACACCCAAAGCAAATGCAATAAATAGCAGTTCCTACAATCAACAGAAGGTAAATGTCTAATAAATTCCAAAATATATCTAATGATATATGTTTGACCCCGCTGTCCCTTTCTAAGATAATTATCTTCAAGACCCCCCTCCCCAAAATAAATAGATAAATTAATAAATAAATAAAGTTCACAGTCCAAGAGGTTGACCAGTCCAGCAGGGGTCACTGTGGTCCTTGGAGAAGACCATCAAATCACATTCTCCAGTTGCTGCATCCCTCTGCTCCTCCACTGTCACACACAAACACACACCCCAAGAATGGCATTCATATTTTCCTGTAAAAGGGTTATGGCTGCCCACATGCTGAGTTGGGGTATCAGGGTCTTTAATGGTGTTGGCTGGAGGAATGCTGTTGATAGTAATGGAGAATAGCATAAGAATGATGTGGATGCACAGCCATGTATTAGGCTGAAATCACATTTAATATTCAGCTAATTGGTTCATAATAAGGCATTCTCAGCACTGCCATTGTTACACAATGGCACTGCAAGGGTTAGAAGGCATCTGTATAAAATCTATACATCTATAATGTATAAAATGAATGTTTTGCTAATTAAGCAAATGACAGCAATGGTGCTTTTGTTCATTCCTAGAAAATAACTTAGATGTACATGTTTGCAACCCTTCAGTTGTTATTATGTGAAAAATATTTAATCCAGCATGTCTGTGAAGGTTCTCAGTCATCCAGGTCATCGTAGTCAAAGGAGCTTGCAAAGAAAAGCGTCTGGACTTCTTTCAACTGAAGAAGCTTCTCGGATGAGAGGTGAAACGTCTTCAAGTAACTTAAAGAAGTCCAGACGCTTTTCTTTGCAAGCTCCTTTGACTATTTAATCCAGCATTTATTTGTTTATTTATTTGTTTATTTTCCCAATGAAAACAAATGAATAAAGCATTTTGTCAGATTCTGGTTTCAATACCTGAAATAAATCATCACTGTTGGATTTAAAGATATAGTTCTTTTAATAGTGACAGATAAATGGCAGTATGACACCTTTTGATAGCTGAAAGTGTTATATTTCTTATGAGTGTTAATTTGTACTGTGTAAGAGTGTGCAAATGTGAATCATTCACACCAACCGGAACAGAATACATGCAAAAGTACCTTAGTTGAACAGCAGAATATTTCAGTACATTAGTGATGTGATTTTTTTTCTTTAAAGCAATCATCTGCTATATATGTTGTGGACAAGGAGTCTAACAAAGAGAGAGAAGAAACGGGGCACAGAAAATGATTTTGTGTGTGTCTCCAGACAGCTGTATGGTCCACTAATAGCACTTAGCTCCAAAAATCCCACACTCAAATACACACACAGGAACAAAAGTCTAGTAAGTGTAGCAGCTTGTGTGTGTGCTTGAGCATGAAGGTGCTTTGTTGAATGCATCAATTTAGGTGTATGCATGCCCATGTGTCATGTTCAGAAATATGTGTATTTCTTTGGTGACAAGCATTTGTGTAAGTGCATGCGTGCATGTTTGCTACACATGTAGAAGCACCAATAAAACCGCAATTTGCCACATGACGCACAGACACAAATACTGGCACATTCACTGAGGCAAGGTCAGCTTGCTCTGTCCCTGAATAGCTCCAACAACAGAGACGTAATCTGTGCAATTAGGACGAACTGCTAGTCTTGAACTGCAGATCAGACACAAATGGGCTTTGACTGTTTGGTTATTCAGTGTCTTTTTTAGAGCTGTCTGGTTCTTGGTATTCTAGGAAGTTTTTTTTATGAGGCTAAAACTGGAAATAGTTAGCAAGAGCTTCTTACTGCAGGCCTATTCTTATCCAACATTTTTGTAAAACACAATATTTAAGTGGTATAAATAGCTGATTTTACTTTATTGGAATTAATTATACTTCACTACTTTCCACAAACAATTTTAATGTTTAAAATATCAATTATATTATCCATCCTTCCATCTGTTCTCTTTCTCTTAACACTGATATATTTATTTCTAGGGATGGGTACCGGTATCCATGGCACCGGTTCTGACATAAACGGTAGTAACCAGACCGAAAGGCAGCGCACATTTTGGTGCTTTATTTCGGTGCTTTTTTTTCCTGAGCTGTGATACACTTTGGATTCTAGCCAATCATTTTACGTTTCCGAGGATAGTAGGCGGGCCCAGGTACGTACGTTCTGTTAGAGCAGAGCTACAGATTAAAAATGTCCAAGGCGAAGCGATCAAAAGTCTGCCTTTACTTCACAGCAAAATATGCAAACTCAGCAGCCTGCAACAAGTGCTTTAAGGTGATACTGTGATACTGTGCAAAGGAGGTAACACCTCGACCCCGATGAAACACCTGGCGACGCATAGCGTTTTTTTTAAAAGCCGAGAAATGCGCCGTATTTGATAGCTTGCTGGGAGACCTCACACCGAGCACATCTACTGCGGGTATGGTGCCTGTTATCGGACCCGGAGTTAGCAACATCCTCCAAGAACCCGAAGAGGAGAGTCCTGGCCCCTAGCCCTGCCAGTAGCAGAAATGATGAAGGATGATGAAGGCAGCAGCAGCCGTTCTTCTCTGCGTGAGTAGCTTAATGTTGTTCGTGTGTAATTTACGTTGAGTAGGCTAACCATGTTATTACATTAATGCATGTAAGGTGAACTAGCAGACATCATCATAGCTACATACGGCTGTCTTCTTGTTTGATAGCAGATGCTCCCTTCACCCTGGGCAAAAAGGCTAAAATGACCAAAGAAAAAGAGGGAAACAGCTAAACATGAGAGGTTTTTGGACAAAGTTTGTGTTTTTTTCCATTGTTTAAGCACTGCTTCCACCAAAGAGTGATACCATATATGCCCCATAGCTGCAGAAAAGGCTAACATTGTTATCTTTTTACAAAAAAACAGCTGAACATGAGAGGTTTTTGGACCAATTTTGTGTTCTCCATTCTTTAAGCACTGGTTTGAGCACCGTTTAAGCACCGGCACCATTTCAAAAGTACCGGTTTGGCACCGGTATCGGATAAAACCTAAACGATACCCATCCCTATTTATTTCAATCACCTTCCATTTGCATTAGAAATGTTAAGACGGAGAGGTGTACTGACATCTTCTGTAAGCTTTGAGAATGGATAAGTTTCTGGCAAAAGGTTGTGTGTCCAAGAGTGCACACTGTTACTGATGCTGTTGGTTCCAAAATCATATTTACTGTGGGATTTCAACCACCATGCCATGCAATCCTAAGGAAATATACCCTTCATCCACATTTAATTTGAAAGCTGTGTAGATTTCATGGGGCTTAATATCAGGGGAAGCAGGGTGAGGAAGTAAGAAAGAGAAAAAAATGAGGAATAAACAGAGTTGCTGCTTGGAGCTGGTGCTTTTATGCAACTAAAGCTCTCCTTTCAAACATAGGTGAGGGGTCAGGAAATGATGTCCTGAGGTAGGAGAGTTCTTCGATAGATGGTTCCTTGACCTTACGCGCACACACACACGTACATACACATGCACGCATGAACGCATGCACTGTATAATTTCAGTTAGCACAAATGTCTTTAAAAACAAGCAAAAAAATAGTTGGAATAAAATAGTTATTGCATTTAGTTTCCGAATGAATGGTGTTTATTATTCATTACAATGAAAAGAAGAATAAAACTAATTCAGTTTATGTGCTATTTTTATATTACTACAGGGTTATTTAGCACACTAATACAATTTTAGTTTGGAAAATACTAGACTCCACAAAGTTAAGAGGAACTGATGTGCATGGAAGCAAAAGAGGGGTAAACCGATTGCACTGCTAGCTAAGTTAAAGGCTAGTATAGTCATGAAAGGTATTACTTTGCTGTTTCTTGGCAAATTAGATTACCAAGACCAAGACTGCTGCCCAACACACATTGTACCCAACCTCTACGGGGCCTCCTGCGAGTGATGGGCCTACAGGAGGATGGGCTGTTTTTCAGGCTGTGCCCGGCTGGGCCGCATGGACTAATGCTGGAGAGATTACTGGGTGTTCTCCCGGACAAGCTAGAGGAGGTGGCCAGGGAAAGGGAAGTCTGGGCTTCTCTCCTTAGGCTGCTAACCCTCCGACCCAGCCCTGGATAAGCAGAAGAAGATGGATGGATGGATGGATGGATGGATGGAAGAATCCAAATCAATCCATTTTGAGTAACTTAGTTCTTAGTTTGATTTCTTGATGGATTGAGATAACACTTTATTTAGCCAAAAGTAAAATTGTACCAGTACCATGCTTGAGGTGCACGTTTAGTCTCATATACCTGTGGCAGTCAAAATGAAAACATCTGAATTCAAATATTAAGAGGTGTGGTTGATACGTTGATTGTTCATATAGTGTAGAGTGTACTATGCCAAAAAAATCTAATTAATTCCCTTGTTGTTGTTCTTTTTTTTAATTTTTCAAACCCAAGTCTTTTCTACACATTGAACAGATACAGTCATTTTCCCTATTGAATGGTTGATTTAGTACTTTCTTGAGACTATCAACAACCTGCATTAGATTTAGAAATCTTTACTTATTTCAAACTTTAGCTATAATGAGTGAATCGTCATAGCAGTTTGGTGTGGGAATTAGATTTCTATTTACCTTTTGTCCACGATTTCAGTTTGCATGTTAGGAGGATGCATTGTACAAAGGGAACTGACACGGAGTTGAAGCATATGTGGCACTAAGTTGCCTGTTGCCATAAAGAAAGCTGTACAGCACATATGCACACAGGTGCATGCACACAAGCAAGGTTTAAATTAATTTATTTACAGAGGTAGAAAAAATTAAAAATTAAAACACAGATAACTGATAATCTCCATGAATCATTTTCTTTTAGCTCTTCCATTTTAAAGAGGTGAGCATGGAATGAGGAAAATTAGCTGTCAGGCTTGTTCCCGCTCCCTATCAAACATAACCAGGATGCTATTGACTTGGGGATGCACTCCCACATGGTATTAACCAATCACAACACTTGAGGGCACATCTAAGCATGAATTTTTATCAGGTCTCTACCATAGGTCTTTTGAATTGAATAGCACTTGCCTTACTCCATTTGCTTTATCCTCACTTGGTCTCACTGTGTTCTCCAAATATAGTGTAATGGAACGACAAACAAACCATATTCAGAATGAAATTGACCCTTAAAGCCAACGAGATTTCCAATCTCCACAAAATGCCTTAACAGTGGGTCAGAATTCAAAGAGCCTCACCAACTGTTCAAGTGTCTTTTCTGCTTATTTTCAAAAGGAAAAAAAAAAACACAGATGACGCATGAGGCATGCACTTCTCCTCTGCTCCACCACAAACGCAATATCTCAACATGACAGATTTATCTATAGGAATAGCTGTGTATCTACTGTATGTGCTCACTGACTTTAGGGAGCTGGCACGATACAGTAAGTGCGTGACTGTGAGCTAGTGTCAGTACATGTTCCAATTTTTGCAAAAACACTTTAATTTTTGTCACTTCATGAAACAGGTATCACAACTTATCCTCCGTCACTTAACTAAACTATAACTGTTGCACCAACAAAATGTGGAATGTAAATAGCAATAACCACTACACTTTTAAAGTTTCAGTGTAAAACAGTTTTATAGCTTTTATGGAACTATTTGCTCTATTTTAACCTCATGTTTATGCATTTACTTTGCAGCACTTAATCTAGCACATAATCTAAAATGAAAATCTATATTCCTGTTATTGATTTGACACACATGAAAGGTTGTAATGAAAAACATGGTTGTACATTTTTATCCTATAAAGTTTATTCTGGTATTGTGATGCAAAAAAATTAAATTAGACAAAGACAAATATCTTTCCCTTCAGTGTGCATAATAGATGCATTGGAATACACTTAAGTGGAAGCATGCAGAGGCTGTAGTGCAATAATCACAGACTTCATCCACTTGCACAGTATACATTTACCCAGTGGACCAGTGTTTCTTACTGCCCCCTACTCTATAATAACCATAGTCTGCCTCAGATAAAGCACAGCATCTTTTAAACAGCAGGGTGACTGAGCACGCAACACAGACTACCATTACAAACGGACCAATGCACAGTGGGCCCTATCTTATACACCTGGGTGACCAGATAAGACAGAGAATAAGAGTGGTGGGAGGGCGAGATGAGGGATGGGGGGGGGGATTAACCCATCAACCAGAGTTTAGTGGTGGTAAGGGAATGATACCAGCAAATATATCTTGTCTATATATCTATAACCTATATTCTCTAGTGTGTGTGTGCTTTAGAGATTTAAATTTTATTACGTGTTAACCCTTAAAACTGTTTAGATATAGCACTGTCTATGGAAAAACAAACTCATACATACATATGCATTAGCATAAGTAGTAACATATTTGTGTTACTAGAGCAAGGAATTCTCTTCTGTCATTGTTTTTCAAATTCAGCTGGGGTCTTCCATCAGCTGACACAGATGTGGTCAAAATAACTGTGGCTATCGTGAATGACTGTGGGTAATAAATGGACCACTGCAACACTTACTGGATTGGCAGCAGAGCTGTAACTGTATCATGTCTTTCAGCTCCCCTGCCATAAGCACAGACAGGAAGTCTTGGCGGCCTCATAGCACAATACATGTATTTAAATGTAATGCTGTACTATTTATGTGTTGGATTTTATTGTGTGTAAAATTTCATCACACACAGACTGCATCTGTGTCTTAACACAATCTTCAACACACACCACTGGATATTTGCTATGTTGAATTGGTATGTAGTCAAGGA
Organism: Haplochromis burtoni; assembly: GCF_018398535.1. Taxonomy (NCBI): domain Eukaryota; kingdom Metazoa; phylum Chordata; class Actinopteri; order Cichliformes; family Cichlidae; genus Haplochromis; species Haplochromis burtoni. The sequence goes on from NW_024582711.1 coordinate 420,684, forward strand.
AAGGTTTTCACTGAAGCTCCATCACAGCATCTTTCAAGTTTCACAGCATATTGTTAAAATTTTCTGGAGTGGGCCATATTCTCCACAAGTAAAACTAGAACTTCACTTAAAGTAAAATTCATAAGTACACAAAGTATACAAAGCTAATATTAGTTAATAAATTTTCAGCCGCTGCAGGCGATACAATATTTTTATTTGGCATCTCGAAGAAAAAAAAACTAAATTCAAAGTACTTTGCACAAAGCATTAAAACATCAAAAACGTAACAAAAGAGTTCTTTATTAACAGTTTCTCTTTGTAGTTGTAGCTGACATGTCTGTCACACTGTACAACCTCATACTGGATCTCTACAAATGTGTTTCTGTGTTGTTTTAGCCTCTTTGCACTGGCTGTTATTGTGTTTTACATAAGATTTATTGGATTTGTGTATTTCTGAAAATTGCATCAATATAATAAAATGTGTTTTCATTTTGCCCATTTCTGCATTTGAGTCCTTACTGCTACTAAACTCCACAACTCATGACACTTCATGCCTGGGGTTTGATTTTGCTGCCCTTGTGAAATGATTGCAGAGTAAATTTTGAAAAATCTTCATCAAATAAATTATTATTTATTATATTATTATTATTATTATTGTTGTTGTTGTTGTTGATTTTGTTATTTTATGA
>NW_024582711.1:421371-450419 GCF_018398535.1 Haplochromis burtoni
TTATTTTTTTTCCATATACTGTTGCACCTAAAATTCTTATTTTTTAAGAAACTGTTGTCAAATTGGTAGCTAAAGCCTTAGTCATTCAGGCTTCCCAACTGGTTGTTGAGATGCAGTGAAACTGTGAAAAGTGTGAACCAAGCAGGAAGAGACAAGTTTACTCTGAAGGGAAAACTTTCACATTCAGCCAAAACTTCACTGTTGGTGAGATAACAATTCTACATTGTTTCCAAACAAGATGGCCAGTTACACGCAAGGCATGGGCAACTGTGGAGTTCTCTCAGGGTTTTTGTGTATCGTGGAGTTTTATTCCTTTTATTATTTGGCTGTCTTTGTATAGTTCTTAGTTTATTGGATATCTACACTTTGATTTTCTTAAATTTCCTTAGTCTTTTGAATCTTGGGTTGCTAGTTCCAGTTTATGTTTTTTGATAGAGATTTTCCCTCATCCTCCTATGTCACCACTCACATGTCTCCACACAAGTTTATTCATATGCCAGTTATTTTTTCTAATTTCCTGTTTTATTTTGATATTTAATTGTCTCCTAAGTCTTTTTGTCTGGTTTTACTTTACTCCCCCTGTCTCATCTTGATTGAATTCAGATGTGTTTCATTATCCTGTTTCCACTCTCCCTGATTACTATCATGTGTATAAATAGCCCCGCCCTGCTCCTCAGTCTTTGTCATACTGTCTGTTTACCGGCCCTTGTGTTCTCCCTGCTTGTCTCAAGAAGCTTAGAAGGAATTTGTGTTTCTCCACTTGGATTTTACACTTTGGGCTCTTGACAACAACCTCAATAAAGGATTCTTTTCTGTTTACTCTTGCTAGTGTGTAAGTCTTTCTTCGGGTCTTTCTCTTGCAATTCATGACATACAGACTAAAGAATCCGCATTGTTACTGAATAATATAAAAACAGCCAATCAACAAAAACAAAACATAAGACAAAAAAAAAGGAAGATCACAAGATCTGAAGTGTATGCAAAAGGTTTGTATTTTACCAAGTTAACATTCTACAAGTCTTTTCAGACATAGTTTATTTAATTCTCTAGGAATTGTACTAGCACTTGTTATAATTCACTCTTAGCCTCCCAGTTCATCGTCCATTGTAAGTCCTCTCCAAATTTCCTTTACAGCCATTACAACCTGCCCCCAGAATGTTGACACATTGCTTTTGGCAGCTCATTGGGGGAAAGTATTGTACTTAATTATCATTTGTTATGAAAAAACAGAGAATTGTCAGTGTAAGTAGTGAACAAAATTCTGAACAGATATTCTGGATAAATATATTTTATGGTGAAGGAGAAAGCAAATAGAGGAAAGCTGAACCAAACACACACACACATTTAACCTTTGCCTTTTCTCCACTCCCAAATTCTCAAACCGGTTTTAATATTTTATACCCATTTTGATACCCTCTTAAAATTTAACACATATATTTTACTTCTCACAGGTACATGCACAATTTGAAGCTTGTCTTTGAAAACTTAAGCAATAAACTGTGTAATACACTAATAATTTGCACACAGCTAAATGAGAACACAGTTAGTTTGACATCAAGGCTGTTACAGGAAGGTTTTTTGGGGGAATTGTTTTTATTTTGGAGGTGTGTGTGTGTGTGTGTGTGTGTGTGTGTGTGTGTGTGTGTGTGTGTGTGTGTGTGTGTGTGGGTAAATGGTTTAATCAAAAGTCATGGAATAAAATAACTAAACAGACATGAACAGTTTTACAAATAACGTTATGCATCACAAATGCTTGTGAGTAATTACATTTTAAAACTTATACATATAATAGATTATGTAAAGGCAGTGCCAGATTCCCTATCCTAAATGACTGAATGAGTAGATGTGCCTCTATTTTAGAGGTGAGTCAGGCTTCAGATTGTGCTGACTGTCAATCAACACCAGAGATGCAGGTTTCCATAGTAACAGTGGTATGGCCAATGATTACTACCAAAGTCTTTTGAAACACGGTGAACTATCAGTGTCACGTGTTTGTTGCCTTGAAACGAAACCTGTTAGCACTTCTGATATCGCTTCTGATATCTTGTAATTTTGTTATATAGTTGTTGTACATTAAAGAAACACAACTGTGTGCAGAGTTTGATAAAAATGAAAGCATTATGAAAGGACTGAGGAAAAAAAATGAAAATGCTGTTACTTCATGATTAATGCGCACGATAATAATCACAATTAAGCAGCATAATTAATGAGTTATATTGAAATATAATATATTGAAATATTGATAAAATGCAGATACCGGTAGAACATTAAGAACAGCTGTGTGAGCTGCTTTGCCAACAGGGCAGGATTATTTTTAGCAAAACCCTTGAAAAATAAATATCTGTCAATCGAAACACATCAACGTTACCTGTTTGGAGCTTATTACAGCTTTCCTTTCAGATTCAAATTTTGCATGCTTCTCAAGTCTTATCAATGATTTAGAATGACCTGATTCACTTATTCTGCTCCTTCATCTTGGATGAGACATCAGTGCACAAGAGGGAGAGACAGAGACTCTGAGAAAGTGAATTATGTACAGTAAGTGAGGTGAAGTGAACTACTGAAAGAGATGAAGTCTAAGAAGTAGTGTGTCAACGACTTCCAACTGAATACATGTACTTCTTTGTAAATTAGAAAAATAATACTATTTTTTTCAAGGTTCACACATCTGCCTTAGCCTTCTTTCTTTTTTCCTCTCCTTTCCTCTCTCCCTATTCCTGCTGACAGAGAGAGAACTAAAAAGCGGCAAGTCTGTTCTCTTTAAGCTTGAACTCGTGTGTGCAGACAGAATATAGAGTTTACCTTTTATTTTTTGTGTGACTTTTTGTTCAATGAGATTTGAAGAAGGTGACTTTTATCCCTCTGGGAAGAAAGAAGAGGATGCTCTTATGCACTCACCAAGTATAGCAATTGGTTGACTGAGAAAAAAAAACAAAAAAAAAACAAAAAACGGGTGGGGTGGCGGTGCAGGGGATGGGGGTGGCGGTGGTGATGAAAAGCTATTGCATAGGGACCCATTTGCTTAGTAACAGCTATCTTTGTATTTGACTCCTGGACTGCTTACTGGGACGAAAGCAGGCACAGCATATAATGAAATACAAAGATGTATTATAGGATATACTGTAAGTAATGGAGCCATGCACCTAGATATTTCAAGGCTTACTCTTTGTGTTTAATTTCCTCCTCAGAGAATGAAATGACCCTCAGCATTAACCTTCAAGGGGAGAGGGAAGATGCTTTTTTTAAACACTAAAAAGAGAGAATAATCATCACTAGGTTGTGGAGTCACTGAGGACAGAGCTTTGTGCTGAACTCAGGGTTACTCTGCCTGACTGCAATAAGGCTACCATTATGAGTTTTGTACATCGAGGTGCAAACCCAGTGCTAAATTCCTTCCTTTGGCAGTGCTGATCAAAACACTCACATTCAGCATGTCTGACAGAAATGCTGCATCCATTTCTAACGTGTTCAGCAGAGACACTTTCCCAAGAGGTTGCCTCTGAGTCTGCCCTCGGGGTCATGGTGAGACGGCACACAGAGATGCTTTAAAATTGTGATTAGCCCCTTGGGTCAAGAGAGGTTGATCTGTAGTACACCTTGAGGTCTGGCTCAATGTACTACTCCCAAGTGAGTGTCATGCTATCCTTCATTTACCCTTTTCACTGTCTACATAAGTCATAATGTCTTAACACTTTTTGATCCACACACTTGTATACAAAGATTTTGTCAAGTAAAAACAGAGAGGATCAGTAATTAAAAATAAATAAATGCTATCCAGAGATTCATTTGGAACTGTCATAGGGTGAGGGACAGGATACACCCAATCTGTCATTGGGCTAACACATAGAGCCAGACAACCATACATACTCATATTCACACTTACAATCAATTTAAAATCTCCAATGAATCTAATCCCATGTATTTGCACATATCTTTGAACTGGAGGGAGGGATATTTTCATGGGCTATATGAAATATGTGTCACTACAAAGTTTGACACATTTGGTAGAGAATTCAATTCACGTTAACCTCCTAAGACCCAAACTCTTCCACGGAATGCATTTTTAATTTCTCTTTGATATTTGGGCTGATTGGGACCTGATGAATATAAAAACAAAGAATTACTAAAAAAATTTTTTTATCTAATTTTTGTGTCTGAGAAAAATGAGTGCCATGAGGATATTATGAGGATATTCATTTAAAATTTCGATAGAACAGTAGCAGTATAATGTCCTCGTAAGTGGATATCAGGCCCTTGTAGAACAAAATTGAGTATTTTGGTCTAAATAACCCAAAATGTGACACCTGGTCTGAAAACATATTACATCTCAGAGGAAGTTCAATTCTTTATTTCAGGCTACTTCAACATTGGGTTCTCACAGTTCAGTCTGGGTCACTGAAGAGAAGCAATTTAGCTTTTTGCACAGTCCGTACTGACTTTTGGGTACCTGCATTCTTCCATACCTGACTTCCCATTTCAAATAAAGGAGTCATACTGGATTCTTTGCGATACAAAATTGTGCAGAGCTTTTAACAAACTTACTCTCACACTTATCCTGTAAATCTGACTAAGGTGTAAAGTTGCATATCTCAACTTATGTCCATAACTACAAATGAGAGTAATTAAACTTTGAGCTTAGGTTAATGTTTGTAAAGTTTTTGTTGCTGTAATCAGTGTTAGCTAGATCAAAAGACATCATATGTATATTTTAATTACCTGACTTTGTATTTAGTAATGAGTCTACTGTTTGAAATGCACATGCTTTACAAAAAAAGAATACCACACTATAAATGTACTTTGTCTTGCAGTGAAGATATTTGGAATATTTGGTATTTAATTTCATCGGTAACCTGTCTGATAGGAAAATAAGGTAGTAACACAAAGTTGATGATGTCCTCTTAATTTGCTTCAGTTTGTAGATAGGCAGGTGAGTTGTGTCTGAGCCAGACTTAATAAAAATCTGACTCTATTACTTAAACTGCAGGTAACTATAGCAACAGTACCTCTACTTAAAATGAAACCATATGGTGTATAGGTTAAATTCGTAGCTGATCATTTGAATGTAGCTTCTACATTTGCCCTTGTTAAACGGACACAGTAAGAGCTACAAACCACTCTGTGCTCTTATTCAGAACATGATCTCTTCACAGAAGCATTTCTTTAGTGGAAAAGTATTTGTGATAATGGAATACAAATGTTCTACATCTTTTTAAAAACGTCACATAATATCCCCTATTGCTATGCATGCTTTTCCTCATTCTACTATTTGTGAGAAGAGCCGTGTAGAAAAGGAAAAGGAGGATCCACACGCAGGCAGTCGTAAAGGAAAAAATAACTATTAGTTATTTTTTAAATCTTTTGCTTTAAGCCTATGTTTGATGATGATTTTACGTTGTCTTCACGTTGATCCTTTACTTGCTTATTCACATTTGGTTAATTTATATAAATCTTTTTAAGCCTTCATCACTAAAGAGTGTGTCATATAAAATATAACAAATAAGTAAGAGTAATATGCAAGAAAACAACTACCACTAAGTTATCCATTAACTACTGTGAGGAGGCTATTCACTTCACTAAAGACAACAGCCATTAAGCCACAAAGAAGCATATTACATGTTAACAGATGTGTTCTTGTGAAGATTATCCTTTTTTTGTATGTTTGACAGTGTGGGTGGAAGAGGGGTTGTGTTGAAGCTTCAAATAAAGCTAACAAATGACAAAACAAGCACAGGCAATCATGGTTCAGGCCCCTGATACAGTGCTGCACAGACATGTCCTCCAGCTACAGCCTTATGATGCATCTCCCTGGCTGTTTTCTGTTAACTCGGCTCTTTCAAGGCTATCCATTCTACCGTGCTCGCTGATGTCACTGCAAAGTCTTCTGAGTGAGCCACCCCCGCCCCCACCTACCTTTACAATCTGTCAGCTGTGTACTGCAGGTATACTGTGTTCTTTGTGTTTGTATGTGTGAAGCTAGGGAAGAAGAGCTGTCTAATATGCATTCTAAAAAAATCCACTTTTTGTTGTTGTTGGTATTTTTCACCTACAAAAGACAATGCCTTCCATTGTCTCGCGTTCATGATTTTGTCTTGATTGCATGTGAGAAGTACATTGCAAATGCTGACCAACCACTATCTTTTTCACGGTGATTCCTTTTTATTGCCCATTCACTAACCTCTGGCAATGAAGACTGCACTATGGCAAGATGGTGTGTATCCTAGCCTATTCAGTGGCTGTCAGGCCACTTTATCATTGTGATACTATGGTCAGGAGTAGTCTGGTGGACAGTAAAAGCTTTCGTTCTGACCATCAAGCCAAACTTTCAGATAAAAAGGTAGAGATTTTATAGACAAAAAAGAAAGCTATACCATACCAAATAGGGTATGGAGTAAGGATTTTTTACCCATATTATCGTCATCCATCACTGACAGCCTTTTTTTCCTGCATTCAGCTTTAATCTAAACATTCACTGTTGTAACTAGTAGGATGTCTGTGTCCATGTATTTTTATATTTAGTCAATCAGCATAGACAGCACAAGGTTAAAGTTGTTCAGCAACTGAACTCCCTCTTAGCTGAAGTAGTGTTTTAATTAAGAGAAAAACATAATAGCTCACGAGACAATACCCCTGCAGATCTCAGATTACTGCACCGGAAAACTCATCCATAATCTTTTATTTCTTTTATGTCTCACGCAGGTCACATGGTGCCATAATCTCAGAGACACTTAAGGGAAAGTAAACAACTCTCTTGAGATGAAGAGGAAGTGGTTAAAAACTGTCAAAACCACGTATAATCCCATTATTTTCTTCAGTGTATTTTTTTCTTCTGGATTTTTCCCTTCTGTTTTGGACATGTGTGTATTTGTGTCTGGTTCAATTGTTAGTTCAATCATTAGTTCTGAAGCATTTCAAGTTTCAAAGAAAAGAGGTTTAAAAATACAGACATAATTAAAAAGAAAGTTTACTGTTTACATAAAGATTTTACATAATAAATCTGTTTATTCCTTACTAAGTCTTAAAATAATACACCCTTAGAAAAACAACCACGCCATTAATTATTTCATAAAAAGTAAGCCAGAATACAAAAGCAGTGTGTGAAAAACTAAATATACCCTCTGACTCAGTAGCTTTTAGAACCACTTTTAGCAGCCATAACCTAAAGTAATCATTTTCTGAGAGACTGTCTGTCTCTCACATCATTGTGGAGGAATTTTGGCTCATTCTTCTTTACAATCCTACTTCAGTTTTGATTCAGACTGAGTGTTCTGGGCACTTGTTCATGCACAGCTGTCTTGAGGTCACACCACAGCATTTCAATCGGGTTAACGTCTAGACTTTGGGTCATTTCAACACCTTGAATCTTTCTTTTTCAGCCATTCGGTTTTGATTTGTTATTGTGTTATCCTGATACAATTATGGCCATGTTATAACTGTCAGAGAGATGTCCTCACCTTTGACCCTGAAAATGGTCAACTCAATGACTGCAATGTGCACATGTCCTGTGGCTGCAAAACCGACATCATCTCTATAAGGAGACATTTGTACTGCTATATTGTTTTTGGTATTTGCCAAACAATGTGTTGAGCATTATGGCAAGACATCTGCACTTTGGTTTCGTCTATCCAAACACTGTTCCATTGTTGTGTGACATCCAGACATCTTGTGGTTGGTTCAAATACAATTTATGAAACCTAAACCATGATGCCATGCCTATTCTAGAAAGAACTGGCTTTCAACTGGTAACTTTTCCAAACAAGAGTTTCTAATTATATTTTGTGAATTTGAGCATTTAACATTGTAACTGAAATGCAGCTCTTTGGCTTTCAGCAGTTTCCCTGAACATTGCATGGTTTGACCTTAGGGTGAATTTGCTGGGATGTCTACTCCAGCAAAGACTGGCAAATATCTGAAATATATTATGAATATCTCCAAAAGTTGATTCTGCTCATCTGGACGTAGCGTTTTCAGTGGGAAAATTGTTTCATCACTCATCCAACTGAGTTCCTCAGCCTCAGCTGACTGCGGGTTTCCCCAATCTTATAAACAGCCCACTGAAGGAACAAAGGGCTGGGGGGTCAGTTCCTTAATCATAGTTATGCAAATTCTCATGACTATTGATCAACAACCACTGATCAAAGCCCACTGATCAATCGCCATGGTACCAGTGGCGTGTCTAGAAAATTTTTGTTGGGGGGGGGGGCAGGTAGGGGCACAGATTTGGAGAAGGGTGGCAGATGTAATAGGCAGATAATGTTAAAAACAATTCTACCAACCGTTAACCATAATTCAATAACCCTGTAAACCTAATAACCCAATGCGCTTTTAACTCTTATTAGAATGAGATTTTAACCACTACGGTGCAAAGTTTTTAGATACTGCGTTGATAAAGTACAAGAGATACAATCAGTCAGTGTTTATTCAGCAGTCAAGGACATTAATATTTGCATAGTACTTTTACTGACATGTAGTGTACATATGTTTTGGGCAAAAGCATTTTTGAATATTAAAATATGAACATTTTTAACATACAATTGGCAAATTAGCCAATGCCAATGCAAAACCAATGCCTGTTAAAAAAGAAGATAATCTTCTCACAAACTGGTGTTTGATTTTGAAACAGGAAAAAAGTGGGGAAACAAATGAAAAGACTAACATTTGAATAAAACCTGAAAGCAAGTACAGCCCGTTCTCACTCCTGAGGCGTAACATGTCAACGTTTTGTCATGTCCCGCAGCGTTCCTGAGGAACGCGAAAGGAGACCTTCGGCGTTCTTATGGTACGCGGCGGGTTATGGCTGGAATCCAGTGCAATGACGCTCCCGCGGTAATGGACGTTCCAGCCCTGTATTCCAGCCCTAAACCTAACCATCTTAACCAGGACTATAATGATGTTAAATAGCGTGTTTCTAAGCGATTTGAAGAAAAAGAGCGAACATGTGTAGATGGAGTCCAGACGGTTCTCATATTTCCTCTTTTTTCTGAGGTCGTCATTTAAGAACGTGGTGGGTAGCCAAAAACGTAATATGTTGACGATTTGTCACCTAGCGTAAAATGTTACGCTTTGGGAGTGAGAACGTGTTGGCAAGTAAATACTTTATATGCTGCCTTATGGTAAACTTTGGTAATATTGATGTATAAAGAACAACACTGGCTGATGATGAAATACAGTCAGCTGGCATGGTGAGATAACTTTTAAAAGCATCAGTATAGGCCCTGAGGCCCTGATGGTAAAAAAAAAACTACATTTCCGCGAAAATGACATCACTTCCGGTTTTGGGCAGGTAATGGCGGACATGCAAAAGTTCGCGCTGACTTCTATTCCAACGTAGGAAGTGTTATGAACAGCGGATCGGCAAAGCGTGTTTCTGGAATATTATGTTTTTGTTGCTGCAAGTGCTTTTTATGCAGTTTTTGCAAAGCTATATGTGGAAGGAAACTGTGACCTAGGACAAGCTGATGGCATAAGATGTAAGTACAACTCCTCCGGTTTCATATGCAAAAAAAATGATTGCGCTAGCTGACGTGGTTGCAGAGCTACCGGGATTTAAAAATAGTTACGCAAAACAGAGCGTGCCCGCTCTGATCGGCTCTAAAGGGTTAATGACCTACCTGGCCCCCCGTTACAAAAAAAAAAAGTCATCATCCCACCATGCAAATGTACAATGGCTAGTCCAGCTATGTTAACTTGTTAATCTTTTGCAGAAAAAATATTTTCTGCGGTTTGTGCTTGGCTCTCCTACCTTTGCTAACATGATGCTCATAGTGCAGAAGCTGGTGCTGCATTCACTTACCCTCGGATATCTGAGCTTCACTGTGAAACCATAATCGTACATTTGATATTTCATTAAATTTTATTGTTTTAGCCTCGGGGTGGCACCTGGGGTGGCCACTCTGGTTGGGCCACCCCGCTGGACACGCCACTGCATGGTACACATCAAAGCTGATGTATACCGTAAACCTTCGCATATGGATCAGTATTTAAGGTTTGACTCGCATCATCCACTGGAGCGTAAACTGGGTGTCATCAGGACGCTACGATACAGAGCGAACACCATCCCCACTGACACAGCGGCCAGGGAGGCAGAAGAACAGCACATCGAGAAGGCCCTGAGTAAATGTGGTTATCCCAGCTGGACTTTTGTCAAAGCTGGGAAGGCGCTAAAAGAAAGCTCCAGCCAATCCAGGAGAGAAGGACAACCGCTGACTAAGCGAAAACCTGTAGCGGTCCCGTATGTGTCAGGAGTATCAGAGCAGCTGAGACGCATTTTTTCTAAACACAGTGTCTCTGTGGCTTTTAAACTCCAAAACACGCTGCGCCAAAAAAATTGGTCCACTCCAAGGATCGGGTCCCCTGGCACAAACAGAGTAACATAGTGTACGCACTTAACAGCATACACCGCTGTTAAGTGCCGGGAGGACTGCCAGGATTTATACATCGGAGAAACCAAACAACCTCTGGTGAAGCGGATGGCACAACACAGAAGAGCTACTTCGTCAGGCCAGGACTCAGCAGTCTATTTACGCCTACAGGCCAGTGGACACTCTTTCAATGATGAGGATGTACACATCCTGGACAGGGAGGAACACTGGCTGCAGTCTAAGGAGCTTCAAGGAGTCTTAAAGCAACTTAAAGAAGTCCAGACCCTTTTTTTCCCAAGCTCCTTAGACTACGATGACCTGGATGACTGAGAACCTTCACAGACAGCTGATTACAGATTTCCCCAACCTTATAAACAGTACATTTGCACAATAACTGAAACCAGCCCACTGAAAGAACAATGGGCTGTGAGGTCAGTTCCTTGATCATTAATATGTAAATTGTCATACGTCTTTCCCATTGAAACCACTACATCCAGATGAATAGAATCAACCTTATTGTAATTATATGACCCTTCACAAACTGATAGTCAGCAAAACCTGAGTCTTGAAGATTTCCTTGGCATTTTGTTAAGACAAACCTATATGCTCCAGACCAGCAAACTGCCCAAACTTTGGATTTTATTGAGGTGATCATACTCGATAATTATCATGTTTTTGTAGTTCAACTGGGGTTGTATTTACCTAAATTTAACACCAGCTAAGGACCAGATGATTTTTTAAAAGTATGCCCTGATATGCAAAACTCTAGCATTCATAGATAGATGCCTTATTTATTTTTTTTATTTTTTCAAAGACAACAGATATCCAGGATGCACTTAGATTTGTTCTTGTTCCACTATTTGCCTTTTCCAGTGATTTTTCTTCCTTCCACAGATAGAACTGTCACATTATACCTACAGCACTGGGATAAAATGTTAGTTAAGGTCATCTAATGAGTCGCTGGAGTCTCCCAGTGCATTTAAGATGGGAGCTATTGTAGCATTAATGAACAGATGGCAAATTGATTATTATGAAACTTTCGGAGTGCTTTGACCTACACTAAGGAGTCTTTTACTTACTGCATGGCAGGTTGTATTAAATTACCCTTTTCACTACAACGTGTTTTATTTACATAATTAATATTTAAGAAAAGCTGTTCATGTTTAGAAAAAAATGGAATACAGGCAGAACAATAATGATAAAATAATGTGGAACATGAACCTTTTTACATACAAAAAGAAAAAAGAAAAAAGATTCACCTCACTGTATGCAGCTCTCATTATGCATTGTCCCAGCAGTTTGGAATTTATGTTCTAACATTGATAAAATTATGAGATTTCAGTTGTATTCCCTGAATGGAAGCAACAACTTGATCAAAGGAAAACACGATGCTAGGGGTGTGTGGCAAGTCCTGAGAGGGTACTGACATAAATTATTTGGCAGACATCTGACAAAGTAGTTTGAGTAAGTTTTAGGTTTGATTGTTGATTTAATTTATGGGTGTCATGGTGGTGCAGTGGTTAACAGTGGCCACCTCACAGCAAGATGGTACTGAGCTTGAATTTGCTGGTTAGCTTTGACCTTTCTGTGTGGAGTTTTCTTGTTTTCCTTGTGACTACATGAGTTTTGTCTCGCGGCACTCAGTTGAAAGCAATGCATTTTAGGTTAACTGATGATTCTAAGTTGGCTGTAGGTAGGTATGAATGTGAATGAATGGCTGTCTGTGTCTTTTTGGTGGCCCTGTGATTTAGTATAAACCTGCACTGAACAGGTTGCTAGTCCATCCAAGCTATCCCAAGCTATCACTCTGTGATGACCGAAATAGGTTCCAGCAACCTTGCAATCCTAAATCAGATTTAAAAAATGAATGGATTTTATTTATTTACTTTCATGGAAAGTTTAACTTGGCCTCTACTCCCTCTTCACCCACGACTGCAGACCTGCTGATGGTTCTAACACCATCATTAAGTTTGCAGATGACACCACGGTGATTGGCCTCATCAGTGACAACGATGAGGCCGCCTACAGGGAGGAGGTGGATCGTCTGGCTGAGTGGTGCGACACAAACAACCTGCTGCTTAACACTGAGAAGACCAAGGAGCTCATCGTGGACTACAGGAGGAATGCTGACTCACACCAGCGCCTCTTCTTCTTGAGGACTCTGAGGAAGAACCACCTGTCCTCAGACATCCTGGTGAACTTCTATCGCTGCACCATTGAGAGCATCCTGACCAACTGTATAACAGTCTGGTACGGGAACTGCTCTGCCTCGGACCGGAAGGCGTTGCAGAGGGTCGTGAAAACTGCCCAGCGCATCGCCGGAGCACCACTTCCTGCCATAAAGACATCTACAGGAAGCGGTGTCTGAAAAGGGCTGGGAAAATCATCAAAGACCCCAGTCACCCATCACATGGACTCTTCACCCTCCTGCCCTCTGGGAGGCGCTACAGGAGCCTCCGGACTAAGACCACCAGGTACCGGAACAGCTTCTTCCCCACAGCTGTCAGACTCCTGAACTCTGCCTCCTGACATCTGACCCACGTTAACACATGGACTGAACATACACACACCCACAATGGACAACTGTACACCTCAAACACACACATACAACACACACCACAACACACATACACACACACACACACACACACACACACAATGGACAACTGTACCCTCAAACACACAATAATAACATGGACTGAACCACCACTCACAACCACTAGCACTTTATATAGCCTCTTAACTGCACTACTGTATAGTTCTGTGTAAATAATCATTCTGTACAATACGATGATTTTTAATTCTACAACTGTTTACAACTTGCATAGTTCCCATTTCTGTATAGCTGTATATCTCAATACTTCTGTATATTTTTTTTCATATTTATATCCTGTACATAGCTTATACTCACTACAGCCTGTACATACTTATAGTTATAGCATATTCATAACATACTTCATCCCGTGTACATATTACATACCATACCAGACCCATTTCTGTAATATACTTACATATCTATATTATTGCTAATATATATTGTAATATATCTATATCATGGCTAAAGCACTTCTGGATGGATGCAAACTGCATTTTGTTGCCCTGTACCTGTGACATATGCAATGACAATAAAGTTGAATTCTATTCTATTCTATTCTATTATCTGTGTCCGAGTAAAACTTCCAGTTTCCAGAAAACTGTAACGTTTTTATTGCCAAAGGGGTATTCATTATCACTTTAAAGTGAATCCTCCCAACAAATAATATGCATAATACAGTATACATTACAGAATGAATTATGCCAGTCATTATGCAGTAAGCTATTTTCCGAGTCCATTCATCAAAGCTTCTGGAAAAAACCTCACAATGCTTAAAAATGCATTGCAGACAATACATACAGTCCTGAATAGTAAAAAGGTGCAAATTATTACTCTGCAATAAACAGCAGGTGCAGCTGTTTTCAATTGTGCAGCTGACTCATTGAAGCTTTCATGCAAATTAAGTCAGCATTGTCTTTTCATCTAGTCTACCAGATGGGAGAATCAGGTTGAAAGGAAAATAAACTTTTGCAGGTGTATTAAAACCAGGCATACTTAATAAAATACACAATGTGACAGTAACACAAAAGCTTTCTTTTTTTATATTTTGGAATATTCCAAGTTACAGCAATGCTTTTTCTTTACTATTCATGTAAAACAGAGATTCTGAGAGTTTATAGGCTTTAGTAGCAATGCCAAAAACTTTTATATAAATATACATGTAGGACTGTGACTCTTTTTTTGGCTTGTAAAATATTTTTTTTCTTTCGAAAAAAGAGCATGCCCATTGCCCCTGCTGTGCAGAGTAAAATGATTTACATCTTGTCTGAATTACATTTTAACATAGAAATATGTGATGCAGAATACAAAAAGCTGGTCAAACATACAGATTGAGAATCACATCTGCATAAAAACAAAAAGCAAAAACAAACAAACAAAAAAGACCCGGCAATGAAATCAAACTCAACAAAGAACAACAAGTATTTCCAATATTTATCTTAATTTCACTGCAAATATCTCTTAAAGCCATGGAAGAAATAAATGTGATTTATTGAGCCACTTCTGAAGCATAAATTGCTAATAATCAGAACAGTATTTTGCTCCAATCCTCATCCATCATGACACCCACATAGACCTGGCTGAGGGGAAATCCCTCCTTAGCGCAGCCACACATGGCTAGGGGTGCAGCCTGGCTGATCAACCAGCGAATGTTGCACCCTTAATGATGCTGGCAGCTTTTTTCTCATTAGAATGTGGCAGTAATGCTGTGTGAAACCTATTATAGTCTTTATGAGAATAATTTAAACATGTGCCACAAGTGACTATTTCTATGCATTATTACTAAACCATAAAAATCCAAATAATGGACACACTTTGACAGCTTCAACCTTTATAGAAAAGTCTATAGAAACTGACCCCATTCCCCGATTTTTAACAAATATATGAAAACATTGTTTTTCATGTTCAGAAACTTTAAGCACAAATACATGTATACATAAAAATATTTATACATAAAAAATAGTGTCTATGCTACTAGGACCATATTAAACTGGACATGACATGTGCTGACATCTCCTCTCCATCATTAAGGCTTTCCTTGAATATAATCAATTATTCAAATGTTTCTTACATGTTAGCAAAGGTGGTTAGCTGATAAAACCTGTGTGTTTAGAGAATAAAGGACCTATTGTTTATTTACTTGCTAATGCTGCCTTTGATCTCACACATGTAGATCATAACTGATCTCAGAGCAGTGGGAGCAGAGTCAGCAGCAGCTTGTCTAACATGCCAACTACAGGTATGCTCACAATGTGCATGTACAAACAATGAGAAGAAGCTGCTGGCCTCAAGCTACTGTTAACATGCCCATGTCTATCAAATTGACAGGTGCTAAAGATTTTGGTGGATTTGGAGGCAAGTGGTTAGGGCTGCTTCCAAAGAAAATGGCCAACTGCAGCCACAAGATAGCAGTAATCTAAATAATCATGCAAACAGGCAATGAGAGAAGCTTTTGGGAAAGAATGTTAAGTTGCAAGGAGAAAGACAGCTTTTAGTTTGGTCTTAATTGATGTTTATTTTTAAATTTGGAATACTACTGGTATATGTGGCCATATGGAGCTACTGAATCATTAGAACATGACCACTCTCCAGTAAACAGTGTTGTGATTTTAGCTCCTTCTTAGCTTGAGATCCTTGGGTGACAAGTAAAAAAAAAAAAAAAAAAAAAGGACATAATTTAGGAAGATTAAGTGTAATAGGTCACTTCAACCTGTAACCTGTAAACTATACCATTAGGAATAAAGAAAAGAAGAAAAGAGCAGAAATATTTACCACTTTTACATTTAAATTAGGAGACTGCGGTTTTGGCCACAAAGGCTACTTTTACTCTACTGCAGCAGGCCTATGTACTTCATCCAATGAGGGAATCTCTCTCTTTCTCTGCAAGCTCCATCTGTCACTGAGGCACACCACTGTGTTTGTGACCCAGACCATGTGGGTGAGCTTTGGTGAGACTGTTTTGAGTTCTCAACCCCAAAGTCTGGAAGATAGAATGAGCTGAAGACCTTGGCACAAAAACCTTCATGGCTGAGAGAGAAGGAAGAGAAACAGATGCCTGGGAAATATCCGTGTCATCTTGAATATTCAGACCTCCGCTTCATGACCCTGAATCTACCAGCGTCATGAATGAGACACTGGTAGATTAGGATTAAACACTTTTTCGGGTGATAATACTAGACTGATTTAAACCTATTTTATGTGTCAGCTGCTGTCAGTTAGCTATACTGTGCTAATGAACACATTTTGCAAATGTTGTCTATATAATGAAATGAGAAGCCAGAGCTAAACTAGTCCCTTTCAGTAAATTCTGAATTTTATTATTGTACATATTTATTATATCACCAGACCTCTGTGTATTATGGAAACTTATTTTAGATTATTTTAGGTGTGTTGATATGAAAATGATATATGATTACTATTTTAATTGCTATGCAACACCAATGCCTACATATACTGTATTCCTACAATGTAAAAAAAAACACTCAATAATCCTAACTGTAGGCTACTACATAAAAGTTTAACACAATTCTATAAACAAGGAAAACACTAGGTTTGTACCAGCTCACCATTGCCTCTTGATCATGATCCACCATCATCAGTTTTTGGCACATTTACAGATATTGGGAAAATGTATGAAGCACTAGACAAAGCATTGAATTAAGATTGAATGAAATTTGCCCATAATTTCCAATAAAAGTTTAAATTTCTTGCAAACAAAAAAAACCTCTGACTTGCTATTGCATATCAGCATTTATTACTGGAACAAGACAAAAGCTGCCTAGGAAGCAAATACCCTCTCCCCACAGTACAAAAGAAGCCTCCAATTGCAGATTTATATCATCACAAAACATTTCAAAAAAATTTCTTGTCATCTCTCATGCCTGCATTGTGTAAAGTACATCTCTGTTTAATTTTTGATCTGGTGCATTTGCTTTGCTTTCCACAATGTGCTGGAATTAGCTCTCCAAACCAAAATACATGCCAGACTGTCAAATCTGTGCACAAGTAACACCATATATGTACCTCTATTGGCATTTCCTCTGCAGTATGAGCAACCCACTAAATTTGCTTGTCAGGTTTGGCTGCCCATAGGAAAACTTTGATGAGCCTTTCCACACAGTAATGCTGAATCAACAGCAGAGAGAGTATAACTTCAGGCCTTGTGAACTGGTAATCATGAAGTTGTAACAAGACTGATCTTTTAGTGCATTATAGGAAAGCAAACCATCCCCTTGTGTGTTCAGTTCTATTAAACTACAGCTTTAGATTTTAGGTTTTAGCCTGGAGTGAACAAGAAAACACAGCAGGGGCTTAGACCATCATCTCCTTCTTCATTGATCTCCATTTCTCTATTAAGATTTCAGTATTTTGTGTGCAAAGCCTGTTGTATAACTAATACTCTGTATATGGTTAAAAATAATGATGTGAGAAGGTACAGTGAGGATAAAGTAAAATATATTTTATAACACTCTGATTTGCTCAGAGAAAGACAATGAAGTCACTTTTCACAAGTTTCTTATTAAGTAGGACCGTCTTTCACATTTCCAGGCATAATTAAAAAATTATTGTCTTATTTTTCATTTGACCTCTCCTATTTAAATAGAATAATAAATCTACCATTAAATGTTGGCTTTCATTCTTTATGCCCCCCCTCTCATTGTCCCACATGTCTGTTCAGACTAGTGCCCCGGCGACCTAGATAGGAAATAAAAAAAGATTGTAGTGCATTTATGGCTGTATGTTTTTCCCCAACCTTCTTCTAGACAACTGGTTCAATCTTGATGAAAAAATAGTCAATACACTGCATATATTTACTTATTATTTTCTGTGTATTTGTTTGGAGAAACTATATGATCACGGAAAATTCATGAACGTATGCTGTTTCTCCACACTTAAACGCAAATCATTTGCATGTACGTTTGAATGGTGACTGGAAGTTTTAACATTTCCAAGTTTTTAATGTAGCAAAAGCAGTCCCAGCATAGAAAGGAATGTTTGCATGCTACATCCAAACAACATGATTAACATAAAAGGCCAGAAGTGGTCTGTGTGAACGGTGGGTGTGACTGTTCATTCCCTTGTCTTGCCTATTCAGTCATTTCTATCTTGTAATATAAAGCCCCTATTATTAAAATTAATGTGAGGGTTAAAGTGGCTGACCTGTAGCATACCCTTTGCTTTCTTGATAGACGTGTGACTCTGTAGTTTTAAACAGTGTAGTGACTCTGTAGTTTTAAAAATAGAAATAGAACAGAATTAAAGGCCCTGAGATTGCATTCATAAACATTCATTTAGTGGTCAGCATATCCCTTACAGTACCATATCTCACAGGTCAGTGACTTTCCTTCAAGAAAATGCAAACTTTCTTTGTGATAATGTTCTGTGTGTACCCTAAGGTGAAAAATTGAAATTACCAAGTGCATTTTTATTTCACTTTGAAAAACTGACTCCAGAGCTTTGAGTGTGTGAACAATCAATGAGAACATAACCCGTGTGAAGCAAGTTTTCAGGGTCACATTGGAGGGCTACTGACATTGAGTGCAATGTTTACATTTACATATAAGAGATAAATGAAACACAATTTACAATGTAAATTAGTTATATTTGACACTTTGGGCTGTGAGAAAAACTGTGTATCATGAATCAATACGTAGGTTAAGAACTAATATAGTAGGCAGGTCAAAAGTTCACCTAAATGAAGTGGATATGTTCAAATAAGAACAGTATTAAAGAAAATAAAACTCCCTCCTTTATGTTTGAAATACTTCCAAACACTATTTGCTTTCTTTATTTTCTTCCACTGTAGTTTCATGTTATGTTTCTTCTTTGGAGAGTGTTTCTGTTAATTTCTTGTCCAGCTTCTGTGACTTGGGTGGGTCACACATGGGTAAAAGTCCTGTATTACACTGTTACCCAAACTTGTCGTAGTAGTAAGGTTTTGCCTATAGCCACCTTTCTTTAAATCAAGCCTTTACACAAATCTGCAGTAGTTTTATTAGTCATGTTGACTTAATTTGACCCCCTCATTGCCTACGACTTGTAAATAATTACTTAATGAAACCCAAGAGTCAAATAGTGCACCCTGCCATAATTTCAGCGTACCCAGGAAATGCTGTAAACCATGCTGTTGTAAAACACATCTTAATACCTTTCAAATATGTTCTGACTGTGTAAAATGTCACTTGAACTAACAAAAACCCAAGTGCTCCCCATGATGTATTATTCAGCACAAAGAACAAATTATCTACAGGTACAAATAAAGTAACCTGAACTTGAACCTGAGGTCACACGCATTAACAAGGTCCAGAAATATAACACAACAAATATGCTAAGTAACTAAGGTATCAGTGTGAACTTCCTGGCTCTTTGATAAATACATGTATTTATCAAAGCAGGCTTACTTTGTCAAAACAGATATCAACACAGATGTTAACACGGACTAGTATTAAATCATCCTCATTTTCATCATAACAAACACTTAATCAGCTTTCCTCTCTGACAAACATTTTGAAATTGTGTATTAACCTCTCAGTTTACTTAAAATGCTAGCTAACTAAAAGAGAAATGTTGTTTCACCTGATTCTGAAAAAGCATCTTTTGAGGTTGACTATTTGATCATTGAGTTTAAAAATAATGTAAAAGCTCTCATAGTGACGAAAATCACACCAGAAGAGTTTAGAGCTTTTTGAGAGTGCATTATATCCACGGGAAGAGGCGCTGCTTAGACATGAAATTGACTCCTGCTGTTTGCAACTTCTTCCACTCAGCTGGGGTCCTTCAATCTAAAGAGCCCGGGGTTCCAAAGCCCTCTCTCTTTATACTGTTGGAAATGCACCCTAAACAAACAGCGGCATTGCCCTGAGTACAGTGATGCCAGTGAAAACGAAAAAAAAAAAAAAGCAATTGCTTTTGAAGTAAAATCTACATGTTGATGTTTATGTTTTTCTTGTAAATAAATAAAAAGATGCAGCATTTTATGTTTAGCTGAAAATGCAAGGCTTGTTCATATCACAGTACCCTCTATGTCCTGATTAGTGAACGTACACCACTCAATAAATATAGTAAAATAGGAAAAATCCTATAAGACCTAATAAGGGCCTACCTAGTTTGAAAGCTAGCATTGCTATTACAATTATCAACTATGAACAGATATTTTATTGGTCCTGTAATAAAATTAAATGCTAAAAGACAAGGATTTTTGTTGTTAGATCTTAAGCTTCTAGGCTGCAATTATTTATCAAAAGTCTATTTTTTTTTTCCAGGAGATCAGCCCTTGGTATTTCTCAGGCTTCTCATATTTCTTCTTCCTGATGTTGCTATCACTTAGTCTAGCTCTACTTACTGTAGTTTGGTCATTCTCAACCACCCTGGGGTGCATATCCTTTTATGACCTCAGGACTTTCCAGCCATACTTGGCACAGATGCTGCTGTATATACTGGCTACTTGGGTATGACATCTATTGCGGTTGTGTGCAGAACTTGCTCCTGTGCTGCCATGATTAGCGGCTCTTTGCTATCTTTCAATCCAGCTTTGTCTGGCTGGTTTGGTAGGTTTTCTCGATGCATCAGCAAGATGGCTAAAACTGATCATGTGGTTAGTGAATACTTCAGGCAGCAGAAATACAAGAAAGTAGTTAAGCAAGAACAGGAACCACCATGGAAGATCAGGCACCTGCATGACATGCACCTCCGGCAGATAGAAGAAGTGGTTGACATTGAAAAATCCCACCAATGGGAAAGAGATAAGAAAAGAGAAACAGCAGAGAAGAGAAAAAGATACTTTTGTTTTCGCTTTGATCTTTACTGGTCCAGAAGTTAACAATGAGCATTATATTTATGTTAGATATTATTGCCTCTTTTGAAGCATGGGGCCCTTCTCATGTTAAAATGTATAAACAAGGTTCAGGTCTGCACTCGAGCAAAATTTAAGTGTAAACAATTGTCACTATGAGAATCTTAGATTATTCTGAATAATGGTTCTGGAAAGGACTGAATCTGAACAACTCTTGATAGATCCACATTTAAGTATACTTGAATGCTTGCAACAGACGCAATTTTAAGCCTACGAGACACTTCAAACGCAGTAATTAAGGTATTTAATTAAGCAAACAAGCCACTAGTGTGAAGACTTTGCAGTAAGAAATTCTCAAATACATATTGTAAGTTTTTGTCTTGCTATGAGGTCCTTTGGTTAAAGGCAGAGTTTCAGAAGTGTGTGGCTGAACCGCCTGGCTGCATCTTATTTTAGTTCCTCACAGAGGATCTTTTCTCTCTCTTTTCTTTCATGGTGTTATGCCGGTAATCCAAAACCCACCACACTTATGCACATCTAAGGCAAACTTTCATTTGTGAAGATGTGGGACTAGAAAGTTGTGAGTGTAAAAAACATAATAGATGGTATGATGTTGAACTAGGAACTCGTTAGCTGTCGTGAAAATTAAAGCTTAAAAATAAGAGATCAAAACTAAGTTTGCTTTGAGGAACAGAGTTCATAGACAGTCACAGTAACAGCTGCTTTTTTATTTGATGTAACTGTTTGGACATATCCTGTGTCTTTTAATCTATTATTCATGATTAGTATTTCTCTTTTACATAAAAAGATGAAACTAACCATTTAGTACTCCACAGATCATATTCATATTCATATTCAGTATATCTTCTTGCAAGATCTTCATGCCTAGCTTTTACTTTAATCATTAAAGTGAAAGCGTGATTTGGAAACTATGTAGTTCATGGCATCAGACTTCCAGCACACATTTACTGAACGTGCTATATAAGAGAAGCAGCTGTGTTTTATAATGCAGTTTGCATTCTCTGTTGCCCATTAAATCCATTCCTCGGGTCAGACTTCAACTTCTGACCCCTCTATTAGCCCTTGTGCACAAGGCCTGGTGATTACAGGAACATTAGGAAATTAAAGGCAAATTGTATTACCAGAGAAACAGATGGAGGTGCTGCTGAGGACCTAACATGCAGGACATGGAACCTGCTGATGCTTAGACTTTCCATCCCTTTATTGGCCAGTGTATGATGCTAAATGTCACCCTCAGGAAGTAGTTTCTCATGTGGCACATTCTGACAAAGCATAAAGCCTGTTAATTATGCCACTGTTTTAATCTTCAAGTTTCATTAGATGTATAGAATCAGTGCCATTTCAGCCCTGGGACTACAGAGAATATTCACCTCATATAAGTAGCTTTACAACACACAACCATGTTTATACACAGGGATTTTAAGGACTCATGTTCCCCAACACTCATTAGCCAAAACATTAAAAACCACCTGCATGATGTGGTGTACAATCCTCTTGAGCAGCTAAAGCAGCGATGTTGAGTCAGGGCATGGAAGCAGGATTTCTGAAGGTTGTTTTGCCCTCTTTATTGTGTTCCTCATGCTGTTCTTGAGCAGTTTTTACAGCATGACAGGGCATTCTTATCAGGAAGGGCTGTTGCACTGGTATGTGTTTCTGTTTTTCAGCAGGTGATACAAACCATAATAACAGAACATTGTCTAAGGCATATACATTACAATATGTCATTTTCTGTGTGTAAATAAAGTGGATGAGACAACGCGCAGGCTGATTTGTAAATTATTTATCTTCCTCTGCCTTGATCTGTTACCTACACTTCATCCTGGAGAAAATAAACTGTTCATCTATTATTCAATAGATGGAAACTTTTAAGATGCATTGAGTACATGATGTTTTGGACCTTATAATTTTACTTGAATGGTGGTATCACAAGAAAAATAGGTGTAATTAGCATCATAAAGAGAATTCAAGTAATTATATAGAATCTAAAATCTATAATATAATCTATTTGACAATAAATCCTTAAACCTTTTAACCACTGTGATTAATTAGAAAATAAAAGCACATACAGGGTTAGCCTGTATAATTTATTCCCAACTTCATCTTATATCTGCCCATTCCTATTTTGAGATTTTGAGCTTACAAAACATGTTTGTATTTTAAATGTTGCCAGAGTAAAGCTCAGGCTCATTGTTCATCTTTAAATGGCATAGGCATGGCAATGAAAGGTGGCTTTGCACTTTGGAGATAAGAGTAGCTCATCCATCTTTATTTAAGTTGCTTTTTCAAAAATAATTTGACACAGGCATTCCCACTGCACAATTTAATTTAGTCAGATCAAATGTATTTACCTAGTATAGCATGTGTCCATTTATCCTGGAAGTTCTCATGGTGTCTAGTACCTAGCTTCCACAGACTCAAGTACAAAAAAAGTCATGTATAGTTAACTTTAAAACTATTTTCTTTGCCAAATATTGTCTTAACTATCTATTAACACAGGGGTCCCCAACTCCAGGCCTCGAGGGCCGGTGTCCTGCAGGTTTTAGATATCACCCTGGGTCTACACACCTGAATCAAATGATTAGTTCATTACCGGGCCTCAGGAGAACTGCAAGACATGTTGAGGAGGTAATTTAGCCATTTGAATCAGCTGTGTTGGATCACAGACATCTAAAAACTGCAGGACACCAGCCCTCGAGGCCTGGAGTTGGGGACCCCTGTATTAACAGATTCCAGCTGAGCCAAGATGTATTCACAAATACAGGCCCTAAATCAGTGCATCACCAATTTGTACACAAACACCAAGCCTTAATATAATTATGGCCTTCATTGTATTATCTCAGTGCATACCTGTGTATGTATATTTAAATGCAGTATATGCCAATGATAGTGAAAACTTTGTGGTGCCTTTAAAGATAATATTTGAAGCAAGATCTTTCCTATTACTGTATTTAAATGCACAAGGAAGTCACCTTCAAATTACAACACCAGACATTTCCCTCTTTAAGCCAGATTTCAAGTTTCTGTCAAAGTTTTGGAGTCATTGCCAATTTAGCAAAAATCTGACTTCTTTTAAGAGCTATACTTAAGATTTGATGTGAGTGTAGTACATGTCACAGTCTGTTAAGAAAAGGTTTAAAACTCAGCTGGGGTCAAGGACATTTAATGAGCAATCACTTTAGACCTTTAAACTGAGGTAAAGATGTTTTCAAAAATAGCTTGGTATAGAATTTTATCTTCTTTTTCTATTTCTCAGTTACCTCGACAGAGCGTATTAGACAGAATAAAAACTCTTAATTGTATTTTATGAGTCCATTTGCCTTCAATAAAACACAAATTTTCACTGTTGCATACCTATGAGTGCTCTTCTGCACTTTGCGCAGTGTTGTATGCACTGTCTGTGTAACATGCAATTCTGCAATAACAATATTAATGACAGACTTAAAGCTATATGTTTTTAGTAGTGCTGTCAGAGTTAATCTTGTTAAAACTACGTTAATGCCATAACTGCGTGCAATGGTTACACAGTGTCAATGCGTTAATGAGCAGCCATTGCAAGGGGCAATCTGCGTTAACTCGCTAACAGAGATTTGCCATGTTAATGCGGTTATGGCATTAGCGTCATTTTAGCGAGATTAATGCTGACAGCACTAGTTTATAGTTTATATATATAACAGTCATGGTCTCAGTTAGCTAAAATGTCAATTACATATTTTGACCACAACAAGGTCATGATATAGCATCTCATCACCATTTCAGAAAAGAGCAAACACTTTATACATATCCAGATAACATCAACTTTAGTCTTCATTTGGAGTTATTTTATATATTCATACCCAGAAAAACCTTGAAAATCTATGAAGAAAGACCTGAAACTAATAGTAGTATGTTTGTACTCAATAATAATACTTGCTTGTCAGCAAAGGAAGTCCAGGGAGCAAACTAAAAATAGTAAGTCTTGAAAACAATTCAAAAATGCACAATGAGGTGGCCTTGAAAATTCTTTTGATTGCTCTTTATATTTTGGGAAGTTGAATACCTACTTGAATGACATTTTTAAGTAATTTTCTCAGCAGCTGTCTTATGAATTGTCCCTATCAGGTTTTTTTTTCCACAAAATTGCAATTCAATTCAAAATTGCAACATAGTTGCTATAAAAATAGATGTCAGGAATAAGTTACTTTGTTAAAATACATACACATAAATGAAAATAAATGCTTATATTAGTGTAACAATGTCATTTTGTCACAGTCTATATGTTACTAAATAATAATTTTGCTTTGATGCAACTGAAAGCAGGGATTTATAGCCATTTTTGTACCTTTGCTAAGGTATATTAAGATTCTCTATATTAGTTTTAATAGTCTTCATCTTCATTCATCAACTTTTCCTTTTATAATTCCTGATGAGCCAAGAAAGACAGGCTTTGATGAACAATGATTGACCCAGTATGTGGGTTTCAAGCAGCCAAGTTCTCAGAGATAATTCTTCGTCTTTTTCTTTGTTCATGATTAGGTAGTTGGCACGTGGCAACTTCAACAGTGCCCAGAAATTTGATTGTGTTAACACGATTGGTGTGAGGTTGGGGACTGCAAAGACCCATGGTAATCACCACACAAGGATAAGTGATGGCTTCAAAGTAAATCAAACTCAAAAGACACGGCTCTACTTAACATGTCCCTATAGTGTTTTGAAGCTTTTTTATGGGTTTTAAGACACATCACAGAACGGTTGTTTACTGGTCTGTGTTTCCTTCTCCCAGTTCTTTATTCTGTGTGTGTATGTGTGTGTTTATGCATGAATCTTCTTGGTCAGGAATTTTGATACTTGGGCATTTATATTTTCAGCATTTTCTCAGCACATATTCACAGAGCATGGGCCCACTGTATTAAAGTATTACACCTCTATCTGTCCCAGAGAACCATCTAATAGCCAATTTCATGCAAGAATGATGAAGACAAAAGTGGAGGGTTATTAGTGGAAAAGAGAATAGTTTGGTGTCACACATCAAGGATCTTTGATAAGAAGTGAACAGGGATAACTATGGACAGTTGTAGAGCTGTAAGACTGTGGCAGGGGCTGCTTGTAATGTAGTGATAAAATAAACAAACTCATAACAAGGCAGAGGCATGTCTCACAGTTTAATAAATGCACACAAAGAAAGAGGATTGACAGTCTTATTTGTGCTGGAGCTTACTCACAAAAAGCTATGGACTCGGTTGACATTTCAAATGTTTACATCAAAGCATAAAGCATTGTGCCTGCCTGGATGAGTGGTACACCCATTAGCCTCTTAACACATGTCAACATTTTCTGGAAGAGCACACAGAACAAAGAAAAATACTGTTGAGTGTACTTAAAAAGGAGGTTCTTCTTCAAAATAGACAAATTAAAGGAGAAGGAGAATAAGCATTTAACATTTTGGGATTTCCTTAACTGAATGATTGAACATGCACATTTTGAATCAGATTCTCACTTAGCAAATATAAAATATAAAACAAACAAACATGTTTGGCTGCATTTGGACTCATGAAAAAAGTAGGACTCCTGTTCCAATTATTATGAGTGTGCTTACACGAATACGGATACAGAAAATAAGCCTATGTCATTTTTAATGTGTTGTATAATTTGGAGTTCAGCTTGTGATGCTCAATGATGTGAAAGAAAAGAATTAGCTATAAACTTAAAGTCAGTTTGTGTCTGCCTATCTTCTGTTCACGTTCCAAACAAACTAAATTTAAGAAGACAAAGAGAATACATTAGGGGTCTTTAGGGTCAGCCGAACTTTATGAACCCACGTAATAAGGATGATTGACCAGGAGACTTTAACATTACATTTAAAAGTACTGGGTCCCGTTAAGTACCATTTTGTTCTGTGCAGGGTTAATGCTGTTAATGCTGCATGCATTTCAACAAACCAACATCAAATTAATCCTAACAAAATAGGTTTGGTACCTAAAGCTAACCAAGTCATAGAAAAAACTAGCAGCAAAAGAAAGCAAAAGAAAAGTAAGATTAGGTCATTGATGTCTGTCTTCTCTGTGATATGAAGCTATTCTCTCTGTCTTTTCAGAAGCCATTAGCCATCAATGCAACAATGCAGTGATTTAACAGTCTGATATATGGTAATATCTCTCTGTTGCACCATCTCTGTGTTGAGATCTGTGATTTTGTGTGTCTCAGTGCATGAGGACATTGTATAGTCATAAATTACAGTTTCTAGTGTTATTCAATCAGAAGGTAAGAGAACATAATGCAAAAAAAAAAAAAAAAAAGATAATGAAAGGCACCGGATTAACACTGTGGTGCTCAGTATTATGCCACAGTTTGCTTTAACCAAACCTTTTTATAA
The DNA here is from genome assembly GCF_018398535.1 of Haplochromis burtoni. Lineage (NCBI taxonomy): Eukaryota > Metazoa > Chordata > Actinopteri > Cichliformes > Cichlidae > Haplochromis > Haplochromis burtoni. Next base: position 448,485 of record NW_024582711.1, read on the forward strand.
TTTCAATGTTTCTGCATGCAGAAAGGTATATCATAAGACATAACAGTTTGGTGAAAATGGTAGCCCCCTTAAGTGTTTTAAAAGCAAAATTAATGAGCGGTAGAGGGTATTTATTTTTTACTGTAATTTCATTCATGCAACGCTAATCAATGCATGGAAACAATCTTATTCCTTATTGCTACAAAGAAGAATCCCACACCTACTGGGGGGGCAGGATGGACGAATGATGCCTGCCGCCAGTACTTTTTCATAGCCTCCCTCTCAGGCCATGATAGGTTGTAAAGGTGGCAAGATGGCACAGTTGTAGGAGTCTAAGTGGAGAATGCAGCACATGGAGACAAAACATTAACATTTAGAAAAACAGACTGAAGATCACACATGAAGGCTGATTTACCACCAAGAGTAGCATATGATCTGGCAAAGAGTAGAAATCCGTGCTGGCCTTAAATGCAAGACCTCTGATGGGTACTGATGGCTTGCAGATGACGCTGAGCTGGCGCCTGAGGCAGACTCCACCCAAAATGGGCGAGGCCAAGGCGCAGGGGCTGTGTGGAAAATAGAATAGAACACTCACACCGAAATTGTGGGTGTTCCAGACCAACTGTGCTGGAATAAATTATAAGCAGTAGACAGCAGGAATAAATAGTAAAGAAGAAAAATATATACAATCAAGAAAGAGATATACAAAACAAGAAAAATATATATAAAAAATAAGAAAAAGGCACACATTAGAGAAAAAATTGCAAAGTGCTTGGAAGAAGTGCAAAGAAAAGACTTCTAAAACGAATCTGTCTGTGAATGGAATGAGTGACAGGGGTTATTCAGACCATGGCTCAGATTGGTGAGATCGGTGGGCAGGGGAGGGGTGTGGCGGGATAATGTTTGTTGACAATACAAATTGCCCAGGGGAAGAAGCTGTTTGCGAGTCTAGAAGTGTGGGACCTGATTGACCTGAGGCACCGACCAGAGGGCAGAAGCTCAAACAGGTGGTGGGCAGGGTGTAAGGGGTCACCTGTGATGGCCCTGGATTTCCAGAGACAGGAGGACCTGGTGATGGCCTCCAGGGGTGGCAGTCAATGATTTTTTTAGGGTGGTGTTAATCATCCTCTGCGCAGCCATCCTGTTCTGGCCCCTGCGTACCAAACACCTGGCAGTAGGAGAACGTGCTATCCAATAAGGAGTGGTAGAAGGCCAGCAGCAGCTTCTGGTCTATGTTATTCTTCTTCAGGACATGGAAGAGGTGTGAGCGAGAAGGAGTCTGTTCCCAGCAGGCTATCTTGGTGTGCTAGCCGTTGTCGTTGACAATTCACATTGAACCAGTCACGGTGCGCACATGAACTGGCGGCTTTGATTGTGAGTTGGGCATGTTCCAGGTTGAGGCAACATGAGCAGCCCTGGTGTGCGTCCTTTCTTGAGATTTTGTTGCCACAAATGCAGCGTCAAGTCCCGGAGTCTCTGCTTCCTCTGGTGTGAAGAAACAATGGCATCTTCGCCAGCTGGGATGCTAACGACAAGGCACATGAGTAAGCTGCTTTGCTAGCATTGGCCGAAGGTATCAGCTGGTGTGCTAAACCATTAAGATAAGACTGCCTTAAGGGAGTGTAAGGCAAGGCAAGGCAAGTTTATTTGTATAGCACAATTCAACAACAAGGTGATTCAAAGTGCTTTACAGAGACATTAGAAACAAAAACAAATAAAAAGCATGATTTAAAATTGATTAAAACAAGCAAACAAACAAACTAACTAACAAACAAACAACAAACAAAACAGTATATAAAATCAAAAATCAAAACAGATAAAATCAGTAGTTAAAATGTAAGTTTTGAAATTTAAGCTTAGGTGCGGATTTGGTGATTTATTTAAATGCAGCTGAGAACAGGTGAGCCTTCAACTTGGAGTGTTTCAGCTGATCTGAGGCTTTCTGGGAGTTTGTTA
>NW_024582711.1:450658-453447 GCF_018398535.1 Haplochromis burtoni
AAAAAAAAAAAAAAAAAAAAAAAAAAAAAAAAAAAAAAAAAAAAAAAATAATCAAGCCTACTAAAGATGAATGCATGGACTAGTTTTTCCAGGTCCTGTTGAGACATCAGATCTTTTATCCTTGAAATATTCTTGAGGTGATAGTAAGCTGATTTTGTTATTGTCTTAATGTGTTTTTCTAAGTTTAGGTCTGCATCCATCACTACACCCAAATTTCTCGCCTGGTTTGTGGTTTTTAGGTGTATAGATTGAAGTTCTCTGGTGACCTGTAATCGTTTTTCTTTGGCGCCAAAGACTATTACCTCAGTTTTGTTTTTGTTTAGCTGGAGAAAATTGTGGCACAACCAGTCATTAATTTCCTCAATGCATTTACCAAGAGCCTGTACAGGGCCTCGGTCTCCTGGTGACATTGTGATATATATTTGTGTGTCATCTGCATAGCTGTGGATAGTTTATTTTGTTGTTCTTTATAATCTGTGCCAGTGGGAGCATGTAAATGTTAAACAGAAGGGGTCCCAAGATGGAACCTTGGGGAACTCCACATGTGATACTTGTCTGCTCAGATGTGAAGTTACCTATTGATACAAAGTATTTCCTGTTTTCTAAGTATGTTTTGAACCAGTTTAGTACAGTTCCTGAAAGACCTGCCCAGTTCTCCAGTCGTTTGAGTAATATGTTGTGGTCAACTGTATCAAATGCTGCACTGAGATCCAGTAAAACTAAGACTGACATTTTTCCACTGTCTGTATTCAGACATATGTCATTGAACACTTTGGTCAGAGCGGTTTCAGTGCTGTGGTTCTGTCTAAAACCTGACTGGAAGGCATCATAGCAGTTATTCTGTTTTAAGAAGTAATTGAGCTGTTGAGAAACTGCTTTTTCAATGATCTTACTTAAAAATGGGAGATTTGAGATCGGCCTGTAGTTGTTCATTTGTGTCTTGTCAAGATTGTCCTTTTTCAGTATAGGTTTTATTACAGCAGTTTTTAGTGGTTCTGGAAACACACCTGATATTAAAGAAAAGTTGACGATCTGTAACAGGTCTGACTCCAAAGTCTTTGAGACCTTTTTGAAAAAACTTGTTGGCAGGACATCTAAACAGCAAGAGGAGGAGTTCAGTTGACCTAAGATGTCCTCCAGGTCTTTGCTGTTAATAGGGTGAAACTGTTTCATGGTGTTTAAACAGTTTTTCGGTGGACACAGTACATATCCTGGATCTGCTGTTGATGTACCAATTGCTTGTCTAATCTTTTGGATTTTTCTGTGAAGAATTTGGCAAAGTCATTGCAGGCCATGGTCGAATGAAGTTCAGCTGCCACTGACACAGGAGGGTTTGTTAGCCTGTCAACTGTAGAAAATAAGACCCGAGCATTATGACTGTTTTTAGTGATGATGTCAGAGAAGTAGGACCTCCTTGCACTCCTCAGTTGTAAATTATAATTGTGAAGTTTCTCTTTATAGATGTCATAATGAACCTGGAGGTTTGTTTGTGGGTAAATAGCATGAGGTGGCCAATTATCCCTGTCTGTCTAACAACACAGAATAAATATCAGAAAAACATTATTCCTTCTTCATGTGGGAGTTTGATTAGCGTCCCTGCAACTGAATTTATATTTATACATTATAAGTAGGTAGGTGTGCTATAAGTGCAAATCAGTCATACCTGTTGTTCATCTATTGTAACTAACATATTCGTGGACTTAAAAATCCTGTAAACTTAGTGATTATAAACAAACAAACAAATACACAATTCCAGACAAAAACAGAAGTAGTCATAAATTGCTAGTCTAAAAAAAATGTTTAACCAAATGTCTTATTCTGGTTTTATATTCAAAGTCCACCATTACCTTCAATGCCTTTATCAAAAATGGCACACCTAAAGCCATTTACAAGCAATAATTATGAAATAGTCCATAGCTATAATTTCTCTTTGAAATGCTGCATGCAGGTAGAAACTAAATTACCCTAGCCATGACGGGAAAATAAGATACTTTAAAGCAAATTATACACAGTGTCTATATTGGACAGGAAGAATTTAGTTTAATGTGTAATTGTTGAATTGCTCAAGGATCTAATTTGGAACATTTTTATTCTTTCTTTATTTTTTCTTTAGTGTTAATGTTGTATGGTATATAGAGTAAACGGTCATACACGCTCGTCAATTATAATTTGGACAAATTATTATTGGTCAAGATAAAAAGCTCAAAATTCAGAATATCTTTCTAATCTGGGTACATGTTTGCAAATACTATTACTTGTTGTTGTCAGTGAATGTCATCATTTTTTAAGGATAGTCAGGACACAAGATATTCCTCTGAATGTTGAGCTTTTATATGTGTACTAAATTGGTGGGTGATGTAGTGGTACATAGAGTACAAAGCCAATAGCACGACTGGTGTGCCAGAAAAGTTAAATGAGATTGAAGCAGTGGTCATGCCAGCACTAAATCAAAGAGAATCAAAGCAAAAGTGGAATTTGTAAAGCTTACTTGATAAAAGGGCAGAAATGAAGCACAAATATATAGAGATATGTTTTCAGTATTATAAATAAAAAAAAACCTTTAAACTTATTTAAAAGAAAGCTAAATTATGAATATATATTTTAATACCATACCATGTATATACCAACTACCATTACCCTGAATTAAATAATTATAATTTCTGGCTCTTTAATAAGAGATTTAAAAAAATATCTGTCAGTGCGCCCCAGGGTGGCTGTGGCTACAATGTAGCTGCCATCACCAGTGTGTGAATGTGTGTGTGAATGGGTGGATGACTGGATGTGTAAAG
>NW_024582711.1:453635-469444 GCF_018398535.1 Haplochromis burtoni
CGGACACTGGTGCCACCGGGCCCTCTGACCACCACCATATAAATACAGGTCAGGCCAAAATATGAGATACATAAAAGTCCTTATGTTATAAGAAAAACCTGAAATCAGAAGCCTATGGCTTATCATTGTTATGTTCTATATAAACTGAGTGGGCAACTAAGTTATACAAACAATTATATGAAATGTAGAAGTTGTCTATTAGTGATGGGAATTACGGCTCTTTTTAGAGAACCGGCTCTTTCGGCTCCCAATCGGCTCTTCAGGTTGTTTTGTTGCTTTAATTAATTTATTATCAATAACAATATAAAATTATGCAAAAAAGGAATTACTAATGTAAAAAAGACGTGGTTTTATTTATATATGTTTATATATTCATATATTTATGTATAAATATATGCGGTGGTCCCTAGAGACAAAGCAGAGGGAGAAAGAGAGCCAGGGGCAACAACAAGAGACATCGTCACATTAGAAAGGTATAGTAATCACCCACAATATTTTCAGTTGCTAGTGATAAAGGATTCAGAAAGTTTATCTGTGCAGTGAATCCTATGTATGCAATTCCAAGCAGGAAATCATCCCAGACTTATATCACAGAGAACGTGCAGCTTCCTTTTATTTTGCATATTTTAATTTATATTTTAGTGTGTTGTGGTTTGCAGTGTTTTGTGTTGTTTCACTTTAAATTTGTTTAAAAGGAAAAAGCTGAAAATTTTTAATAGTTAAAAGTTGAAATTTGAGTAGTTGGTTTTTGTATTTATAATTTATTCATTACATTTTATGTGGAGTGAATAAATAAAAGTATATTTACAGTGGCCCCTAGAGACAAACACGTAGAAACTACAAAAACAAGTACAAACTCCAAAACATGTACAAACTCCGAAACAAAACACTGCAAACCACAACACAATAAAATTTAAATGAAAATATGCAAAACAAAAAGAAGATGTCATATAGACCTGGGATGATTTTTTTGGGAGAGTGTTTTCCTGCTTGGAATTGCATACATAGGATTCACTACATGAATAAACTTTCTTAATTCTTTATCATCCACAACTGAAAATAATTGTAGATGACTTCTATACCTTTCTAACGATGGTGATGGTGATGATGTTGTTTCTTGTTGTTGTCCCTGGCTCTTTTTCCCTCAGCTCTGTTCCTGTGCTACTGCGAGTGTAACTACTGCCCCTCCCCCCTCTGCTCAGCGCAAGCACAAGGCTCACATGCGGAGTGAAGCGGAAAAAAGTGCGAGAGAGAGTGTGAGAGAAAGTGGAAAAAAAAAACCCCAAAAAAACAACGGCTCGCGTCGTTCACTTCAAAGATTCAGCTCTAAGAGCCATATCGTTCGCGACCGACACATCACTATTGTCTATCTGTGTGAGATATGAAAGGGTTTCAGTACATGAAAAATAGAAATAATTGGAAGTATCCACTGTAGTGCCTGGAAGTATCTTTGTTTATCTGGAAGTATCTGAGGCATAATGGATGTCTACTGTCTACCTCTGACTACTGTGCAAAAACAATTTCCACAATTAATGTGTAATTACGCCCAATTTTTATTTAAATGTGTATAAACAACAAGAGCAGTGGTGCGGTGGTTAGCAATGCTGCATCACTGCAAGAAGGGTCCTGAGCTCAACTCCGCCATTATGGCCAGGGCCTTTCTGTGCGGAGTTTGCAGGTTCTCACCTTCTTTGCATGGGTTCTCCCCAAGCCCTCCGGGTTCCTCCCACAGTTCAAAAACATGCAATTAGTGGGGTCAAGTTAAGTGGTGATTCTAAATTGCCCATATTGGTGAATGTGAGTGCTAATGGTTATCTGTCTGTACTGTGTGTCAGATCGGCAACCTGTTCAGGGTGTACCATGCCGCTTACCCTATGGAAGCTGGGATAGATCCCAGCCCCCCTGCGAGATAAGATACGCGGAAAGAAATGGATGCAGGTATAAGCAAGTATACTGAACCATGTGTCCAATCATGTTTTTAATGTATACAGTAATCAGAGATGTTATCAAGTTGTCTTTGTGCTGTAATAAATCTGTGTTGTCTTCTGTTTCTGTGAGTGAGTGAGTGTTCCTGGGTGTGGCCACTTTCTCCCTCTGGAGGTCTTGCAACGTCTACGTTATCCACTCACCACCCTCAGCTGTTTATCAACCCTGGGCTCCCTCTCAGCCTTCCACCAAATTAGTTCCAAGGTTAGTTCTTTGCTCTCTTCCTTCTTTCAATGTTATCTATCACCGCACTTCAGATTCATCTTCATCTGACTGCCTGCCTGCTCAATTGTCATTTCATCATCTGCCTGCCACGTTCTGAGTTGTGCTTCTGACCAAGTCATTTAGCCGCAGTGTTCATCTTTCCGCCATACTCACTGCACTCTTTGTCTGCTCAGACTACATCTTTTCGGCCAACAATCCAGTCTGTAATTTCGTTCTCCCCACAAAATATTGCTCACTGCCCATCTTCAGTCTCCAGAGGTACATCTCTTAGTCCTACCAGTAATATTACACATTTGGTTTTCTGTTTTGAAATAAATTCTTAAAAACATCTCTCTCATCTATGCGAAAAACACTGACTCTACTTAAAAAGCGATCTTTCCTTATGGTAGCCTCTTGGGAAAACTTAATGAGATACTCTTTAGCCTTCAGGGAACCCAACAGCTTGCGTGAGGGAAGGTGATATAAAAGGTCAACACTGTAGAGTCAATAACAAATGACAAATAAAGAACCTTGAACCTTGAACACTCTCTTCAGACCTCTTTGTCCACACCTTTTTCTGAATCTTTTTGGATCATGGGGTATCCACTGATACTATATTAGCTCTTGGACAAAAAACTGGTTGATCTGATGCTAATTATTTGAAATTTGGTGGCAGATTTTATTTCAGTATTTGCAATAAACCTTTGAGGTTTGTTTAACCTCCTGGGTTACTCCAGATACTCTGGTTTCCTCCCACAGTTCAAATACATGCAAGTTACAGCAGATTAATTGGTATTTCTAAACTTGCTGTCACCCCTGTGTTGGAGTAAGGGTTGGATGCAATAAACCTTTGAAAGCATCTTTCTAGTATTTGTGTCACATCTGGGTCCAAGTTGTTGGTAAAGCTTTACAGAAGCAGCGCCACTTTTAATAAAGCTCTAGAACACAACTCCAAAAATATAGTTGTTAAGCAAAGTCCTTTGAATCCTTAAAAATTCAAGATGTACAACACATGGCTTAAGCAGGTTTGCTGTATGCTTAACCTCTGAAGCTCAAAGATTACAGTAAAATTCAGCATTGATTGTTTGGCCTGGATGAATTCATGATGCACGGTCCTGTAAATGTCGAAGAAAGTGACATGCATGTTTGTTGTTTGGTGATCATAACTAGGTTTCAAGGATACAGCTAGGTTCAGGTATTTGTACAACATTAAAATGTAATAATTGTGCCTCTGCGCAACACCACAAGTGATTTTATATGAATATGTAATTGAAGTGCAGACTCTCAGCTTTAATTCAAAGGGTTTAACAGCAAGTGTTGCCTTAAAGGTCTAAGAATTAAAACCACATTTTTTTAGAGGCTCTAAATTAATTGTATAAAGTAATATCATTTTAAATATAAGCATTGCTTGCATTATTTGAATAAAACTCATTTGCTCACTGCTCACATTTGACTGCCTTAAGTCTACAAAGCATGGATGTCACCAAATGCTGTATTTCCTCCCTTGAGATCCTCCGAGAAGCCTTTATTCCGGTCATCTTCAGTTTGTTTGTTTTGTCTTCAGCAACTGATGAGCATGCTCTGCTGGATTGAGATCAGGTGAATTATTTCTCCATTGAACACTATATTTGTTGTGAGAAAGTCTTGTGCCACCTTTTACGGGATATTTTGAGTCATTAACCATTTGCACTGTGAAGCACTGTTTAATTAGTTTTACAGCATTTGGCTGAGTATACCCATGTACATTGCAGAGTTCAGCTGGTCTGGTCTGCTAAGCATGTTGGTGTTGCTGAGCTGGCCATTGCATTTCTGCTTTTCTGCAATGTTTATTTTGGCTTTTTGGCCTAATGACGGCCTCCTTCGGTTGTATGAACATCTCTTTGGACCTCACATTGAGAATTCAAGTGAATAGCTACCAAGTTCAACATTTAGAATCAACTCCAATTTTAACTGCTTCTTAATCAAATGTACAATTACTTTTGAGCCTCTGAAAATGGGGAATTATGCATGTGGGGTTTTAATTCCTAAACAGTTAATCTAATACTTTTCTTAAGCTCCTAGATTTAAAGTTGAAAAGCTGCTCTTCAGTCACACCTTGATAGATTAATTTATCATCCACTTTGGTGGTGTACATAGGCAGAAATACAAAAAGTATCAAACAACTTATAGACCTAACTCTATCAGTTTGTATCATAAGAGCCAGAGAAACAACTATAATTACCACTGATGGTCCTTGACACGAGAGTGTTTGTTTGATGTTTGTTCTCTGTGTGAGTTCTAGTAGTTCTTCTTCTTCTTCTTCTTCTTCTTCTTCTTATTATTATTATTATTATTATTATTATTATTATTATTATTAAGCCGCCATGTGAAATATGTTTCAAGTCCAAATTAAAAAATAACTCTTAAGGTGATAAATGAATTCAACAAATTGTATCATGCTCAAAATAATGAACAATTACAAAACAAAATAGTGAGCAAACTTGTCTTTGATTCCAGATGGTTTTATGTCTCTGTCTGATTGGGATAGCTAGATCGCTTAGAATGTTAATATAATTTTAATATAATTTGCAATATCATCTTCTCATACTTCTCTGTCTCCAAGGTTCATCCATAATTTCATATATTTCGCATATTAAACCGGGACATCGATAAGGCAGGACACAAGACTAGTTGGGCAGATGATGTGAAAACTTTGCTCTACATTTCACACTAGACGTTGTATGAGACAGGAATCTTACAGTCAATTATTTTCATGAATTTTTCATCTCTCACATAAGCACCACACTTCAAAAAGCAAAAAAAGCTTCACTAGAACTATGCAGCCCACAGGCAACCATCAACCGTGAAACAACTTTCTAACTCTGTGGATCTCTCTTAAAGCAGTAAATATACATCATTCAAGAAGAATTTCAGGGTCACTTCAAAGATGGGGGAATATGTAGGAATATAGATATTCTAATGCTGTTAATTACAAACTTCATGTCTTTTAATTATGCAGATTTGTTCTATAGTAACTAAATACAACTCCCAACAGCTTAAACTTTGAATAAATTAGGTGGAAAAAAACACCCTTCAGTTGAGTCATTAGCTGTTGGGGTATTTGTTGAAAATGAGATGATCTTATCTTTTACTGACAGATGCTACTAGTCATTCTTATCAATGTTCTGGGTATTTTGTATCCCTTGTCTTTGGCTGACATGCGATTTCCCTTAAACATCAAGACATTAGAGAGGCACAATGGCTTTAGGTAAAAAACAAACAAGAAAAAATATATTCAATTTGCAGTTGGAAAGGGTCAAGCTAGCCTCCCAGGGTTTCTTTCCACGGGTTGCTTTAATAGATGAAGTCAACCATATACTTTTCCTCACTGTCAGAATTCAACAGAAACCCCTAAAGGAAAGAACAGGTGAAAGGAGTCCCAGGGGAATAGCCTCACTGGCCGAAAAGAATGATCAATTTGACCACTTCATTAGCATGTGTATCTATCCATTTGAGAAAATGTAGTTTTTATGTTCCCAATATTCAGTATAAGCACAGTGTAACATGTGAGTAAACGTGCAGCAATTCTTCATCTCCTGTGCTACAGCTAAACTATTTTAACATGAGCAAAAAATTGCATATATCATCTGAAAACATTTCATATGATTCAGTCTAAAATTTGACTTTTTGTGAATCTTTTGATTAAAAGATGAAGAAAATAATTTGAGACTGGAGCTCTAGCTTTAGTAACATTTTCAACATAGATAAGAATTTTTTAGGGTCTTTGAGATTTCAGTCTTGGAAAAATCTAATAAAGTCCAAAAGGCCTACTTACTTCATGGATACAAAGGCCCAGGGAACACATTTTAAAGAGGATGAATATATTTGTCAAACAAACTGACATAAGAATGCTAGCAAAGAGGAACAATAACGTCCACAATTTTCCAGAATGCCACAAACCTAAATTGTATTTGTGGCCTTTTAATTGCCTCACCACCTTTACGGGTACACCTTCTATTCTGTTGGCTCAGCAATCATACTATTACTAAGAGACTCACTGCAGCTTTATATTGCTTATAAAGGGAAACTTACAAGCACTGTGACAGTTTTGTACTCTTCTCCTTGGATTTACATTATCAATGTCAAGTTCTCAAAAAATAAGTGAGTTTACCTGATGTCTGTTTGTATCACTAAGGCTCTGACTGACTAGTGAGTTAAAGTGGAAATCTTGTCATGTTAATGCGTGTTTTGCTTTTTTTAATTAATAGTGTTTTCTAAATAATTATAAGAGATATAATATAAGCAGTGTTGGGTAAGTTACTTTAAATTAGTAACTTAGTTACATTACTAGTTACTTCTATCAAAAGTAACTCAGTTACTTGAAGTTACTCGTTACTTTCAGAGTAACTAGTTACTAGGGAAAGTAACTTTGGTTTTACTCAGAATTCTCTTGTTAATGTGTTGCTTCCGTAACTGGATACCCAGCCAGACTACCAGTCTTCTAGCTTGCTTACTTGCCACAAGTGCATTGTGCCACCTACCAATAGAAAGGAAAAAAATAATGTGCACATTTCCACGAGAGAAATCCCACGCCTGGACCGTCGTTGATGGCCGCATGATTCTAGCCTGCTTTTTACGTCCAACACAAAAACTGCAGTCGAGGTGCTTTCGATTGTACTCAGAACTCGGAAATTCTGCCTTCTGAATAGGAAGATGTAGGTAACAACAGACTGCAGATGAGCTGCATACAGAGCTGGACTGGGACAAAAAAAAATCGTCCGGGGAGTTTGACTAGAGGAAAAATCATAAAGCCTTTGAATGAAAACAAACGCTGTTTGACAGTGATGTACACTGTTCTGATGGTATATATGGTATATATGTATCAATCTATCAATCTATCAATTGTTTGTTGTAAGACTCAGATAATTATTTTTTTAAAAGCTAGACATTTTAAATGAGAATAAGAAAGAAAAGTATTTCCTTGTGCCCACCTTTCCCCATTAATGCCCTACATGGACCCCTGGCAACACTTTGCTAGATCTGCCCCTGCACAGTTACCAGCTGTCAGCTACTTAGCAAAGGATCCTGGTGTTATTTGTCTCTCAGAAACAGTTCATAACTTCCCTTCAACTCATTCATGTCACCTAAAAGGTAAACCTGTTACTCCATCACCTGTTCAGCTCTGATGATTCAGTAAGGACATCTCCTGGTTTCGTCTTCATGTTTCCCTCTCACCACATAACCAAACCGACATCATGACCAGCAGGTTTACAGCTGTGGCTCCAGCCAACATCAGCTGTACTAGAAATTAATATTAAATAAATTCTAACATCAGCTGAGAGAAGAAGAGGCAGCTGTGCAGCGTAAACACAGAATAACTCCAGCTTTGTGTCTTTTTCATTGTAGCTGAAGTCTGATAAAATGTTCCTTTTCACCTCAATACGAAACGCGTGCCCTGCCCTGCCCGTCCGGCTATTGTAGGAAGGAAAAATATATGTCAATGCTTTTGCATTCTTTCGGAAATGTAGCTGGGTAATTATGTCATTGGCATCGGTGAGCCACTGTCAATATGTGACATATTGAAATCGCGTTTGAATTTGCGCTTGTTTTTTGCTTTCACTTTGCAATCGCGAACTGTGTATAGAGAGCGACAGCACTGATTGGTGAGTGATGATAATTTGTGCACCAATTCCTCTGACATCGTCTTATTAATCGTTAGCTTACTATGCAAACATGACAAGTGAAATCTCCCGCAGCAAGCTTAAACATGTGAGAGGTTGATCGCGCAGAGAATCGCTGAGCTTATGTGAGTGCGTGTGTAAAAGCAGCAGGATATATATTTAGTTCTGCTGAGCCAAATAAGACAGGTCAGGGTGAAGAAGTGACAGCCAAAGAAAAGCTTACCACAAAACGGAAAAGTTATGACAAATCAGACTATAAGGCAAAAAGAAAGTGCAGCTTTATGGTTTCATGGACAAAATAATTTCTGTGGCTGCAATATGATGAGCTAAATAACCAGGGGTGCACATAAGTGGTCCGCAGGTGCGCATTCGCTGTCAAAATAAAAAACACGCACAAGGGTTAGGGTTAAATTTAAAAACTGTACTTTTGAGTTAAAATATATATTTATAATTTTAATAAATGACAAATTAAAAAGGCATGAACATTTTTTTTGTATCGAAAAAATATCGAACCGTGACACCAAAGTATCGAACTGAACTGAACCGTGAATTTTGTGTATCGTTGCACCCCTAATATATACATATATGTTCGTGTGTGTGTGTGTGTGAGCTTGCTGGCCCCAAAAGATATCCAATGCAGAATGCAAAGTTAACAAGACCAGTTAACAGGACTTCTAAGTATTAATGTAGTGAAGTCAGAGGTAAAAAAAAAACCTGTGTGCTTAGACTGTGGGGAGCAGATTGCTGTGATTAACGATTACAATTTGAATCACCATTAGGAGACTGAACATGCAGGGAAATACAAGAACTTGACTGATGCAGAACAGGAATAGACATCTGAACCTTTGCTAGCAGAACTGCAAAAACAACAAAGGCACGCTTTACATATCCAGGAATGCATAAGAAGTTTTATGATTTCCCACAAAATCACTAAACACAGTAAGCCATTCTCTGATGCAGAATTTATCAAAGACTGTTTGGTGGTCTCTGCCAAAATAGGCCCTAAAAAAGAAGTAGCAAATGAAAATGTGACCATTTCCAGGCAAACTTTAAGAAGATGGATCGAGGACATTGCAGGAAATCTGAAGTCTACAGTTGGGGTACAGAGTCTTTTTGTCTGTAGCACTAAGGCTTCGTGGAGTCTTTTAAAAAACAGTTAAAAACATTAATCATTGATCAGGATTTCTGTTGACATTTTATTGTTATTTATGTTTTATTTATTTATTTTTTTGTTTTAAAATGGTTGTCTATTAACATTGTGTTTTAATTGTTGTAACTGCTATGTAAATACATTTTACTCAGTTACTTTACTTAGTAAATGTGAAGCCTCACTTGAAAAACGTTTTAGACAACTTTAACTTTCTGTCCTTTGCTCTCTGCAATAGCTGTGATGTTTGTGACATAAGTAACTACATGCTTACATAGGTTGGGGTTGAAATGGGATAAACTGGCATGTATTATAACCAATGCCTGTCCAAATTGGTAGTTTTGCATTGTATCTATAGTTTCAGTCACTTGACTGACTTGCTACACTGCTGTTCAAAACATTATTCCATCATGACGGCCAGCAGTGGACAGTTGGTAGTACTGCAGAACAAAAGGGGTGTTTTTTTTCTATGAGTGTGGCCCTAATACTGGTTCATAGTCTTGAGTCAAAACTACTTTGATCATCTGTCCATGGAGGAAAACTGAAGATATGAAGAGAAACTACAAATTTTGGGGACTTGTGATCCATATTCCACCCCAGCTGATTTATTTAAATCCCTTAAAGTGGTCACATCTGTCGAAAAGCTCCAGTTCAGTGACATTTCTGTATATCTTGTAGAGCTTATACTGCTTATGCTGACCTTCCACTGTTGCCAGGATAAAAGCTTTGAAAGCGAGTACATTTACAGTGTAGAGTATATGTAAAAATGTCTGACAGTGTTGATTTGTCACATTAATGTTGTATCATAAAAGTAAAGTTCACTGAGTATTTTTCCAGTGTCAGGTAAATCATTCCTAACTGAATGAGCTGCTACTGACAGCCTGGGTTGCTGTGGAGAAGCAGAGATTGGTGCGATCAGAGGCGTAATTTCCAGGGGGGTTAGGGGGGTTATGACCCCCCCAATACAATTATTAATTATCTTGCATAAATAGGCTGTTGATTTTCTTTACTCATTTCAGGTATTACCAGCAAAATGGTTGCATATTTAATCATCGGGGAATTTAGCCAGATTTATTTATTTATTTAGACAGAGATGTTGACCCCTCACATATTGGTGCCATACTCTACCCTCTTCTGGCACCTGTAAATAAATGTAGATTGGTGCATCCAATAGCACCGCAGCTATACAACATTCGCATAGTTGCTTTTAAACTCAAAGACATTCAAAGGATGGCTGGAGGGCAAAGGACCGGAGTACTGTTTTCCTCTCCAGGTGGGCATGTCCCAGTAGCTATGGATTAAACACCAGGATGTGTAAGTCAACCCTGTGTTGTTGATGTTGTAACTAAAGTGATAAATTTCATTGGGCCAAGAGTAAAAAATGACAGTTTTTTTTTTGCACAGTTGATTTACTACTGGCAGAGGATTTTAAGTCAGTTTCACATCAGACAGTAAGCCTGGCTTTAATGCAGTTGTTCAAGCCCAAAACAGAATGGATTTCTCTGACTGGACAAGAAAAACCCCAGAAACACTGTAGACAAATTAATCTACAAGCAAAAATGGCAATAGCACTTTGTATGAAGTTAAAAGTCTTTGAAATATTACAGTTATTTTCAGGAATTTCGATTAACTAGTGACAAAATGTTAGCATTTTTACTATATGTATTTCACATAGCCTAAGACTGACTTTTACCAGCGCAGTTGATGAAGAGGTCAAATTAATTCAGAGCAGAATTTAGTTCAGTTTATTGTCACAACCCTCTGCACAACAGTACGGATTTCTCATGTGAAGTGTAGAACTGCAGGCTTATGTAAAATAATTTCTATGATCAAGTGTTAAAATGTTTTTTATAGTCCCTGAAAGCTTATTCTGAAAATACTTCACTTTGCTTTAAAAACTGTTTGAATCATTTTTAGTATTTAATATTAAAATGGAAGGCAGAATGAAACGTAATTAAAAAAGAAAATGGGATACTAATGGGATAATTTAATTAGATCGTAACACTGGTGCAATAGTACATTGTGGTCTTTATGTAAAATTTCACTATTTTTTAAACTGACAGTTGACCAGAAACTGTGCTGAGACACAATATAAAACACTCTCGAGCCTATAATTTGGCAACATAAAGGAAAACAAGAAAATAAAACAAAATATTGAGGCCAAGTTAAGCTATCTCCTTCTCACAACCTGTAGAAGACAGCTCTGAATGACTAATTCCCTAATTTGACATTTTTTAATGCATGTTTTTATTAAACTGTGTGCACAAGATAAGTGTATATACACTATTACAGACATATCTCTGTGTGTTGCAACTTAAACATTCAAACCATGTCTTTCCTCCTCACTGTGAAAAATGTGGGTCTGGAATATGAAAAATAGCTGATGTTCAGGCTGGAACTTGAATGAAGAAAATATGTTTTTGATCCATATTATGCTTTCCACATGGGTGGATGGGTAGGCGCATGGGACTTTTGGTCATCCTTTTATTTGGTTTTGTGATTTGTTTGGACAACATAGGTTTGCTCATGCCATGATGCATCGGTTATATGTATCTCTTTACGAGAGCAGGCCGCGTTAGAGTGCAGGCTGTAATGTGGCCCAGGCATTGTATAATTGTCTATTTATTTTTGATGCAGAATATTTCCAAGGATATCTCCCTCTCTGTATCACAGGAACCTCGAGCATAAAAAAAATATTAAGTGTAAAAAAAAAACAGGTCAAAAGAAGCCAACACTGGACAGCAAAACATGTTAACAGAGAAATAAAGATGTTGCTTATTTACGGTATTTGCAGGACTTCTTTCCTGATACAATAAAAAAGCTGATTAAAAAAGCACTTCATTGTCAATAAGTTTATCATGTTTTGAAAGATACAAATGTCTTATTAGTCTGAGGACAAAAGCTGCCTCTGGTTTTCCCCAACTTTGCTCTCTTGTTTATATATTATATACAGAAATAGGTAATTTGTTCACATATTGGGTAAAATATTTTCTTCCATATTTGTCCAGTGTTATGTTCTGTAACATATTTCATATTAAAGTCAGCATCAACAAAAGCAGCTGTCTCACTGACTTCAATAATATAGACGATTTTTAATATGGGTTAAACTGTACCTGTATTATCCACTTTCTATTCTCTCTAAGTTTATCTGTTTGGTGAGATTCAAATTCAAACCTTATGATACAAAGCTTTTGTTCTTTTCTTCAACACATACATATAAAATACATATATAATACAGTATTGGTGAGCTAATCACACTTAAGCCATTATCACACATCCACTGCAGCAGTGAACTTTTCAAGGCATTACCCACCAGAGAACACAAATGTCAAACACAGAAATATCTGACTTTACTCTGCCAAAAATAGTGCGAAGCCCTCGTGATGTTTGATTCTTCCTGTGTGAGAATAGCACAGGTAATTGTCTGGTCAATTCACAGTCCACAAGTGATTGTCCAGCATTCTGCCTCATAGCTTTACCTGGCCAGACCTCTCAGCTCAACAAAATGGAATATAAGAGAAATCTGAAGTAGGCTATATCCTCTAGTGTTCAATGGGAAAGAAAGAAACACTTTGGATTTTCACAACATTTTCTGAAATTCATGTGTGAAAATAGCTTTTGAATACAACCTTCCAGTTGTGATCTGTCTATAACCTGCACCATGGTGAGTGACTTATACTGAACACAAAGTTGTGGTTCTCAATTCATTCTGTGGATTATCCCTTCTTTCTATTGTCCATAGAATTACGGAGGTATTTCTGGATTTTAATCTCCATCCTCAGAGTTTTTCAGCCAAATGAATAGATTAAGTAATTAATAAATAAAACAGCATCAAACCTCTATTGATTGCTCAATGTTTTAAATTCTGATAAAGACACCAGCACATAAATCGCACAGGTAGTTATCTATTGCAGTTATCTATCTGTTCTTCTTCTTGTTTTATTTTTGTTTCCTCATTAAGCCACTGGCTAATTTGTGTTGTGGGTTAGCAACACTATAAACCCCAAAATAACTTGAAATCGAATGCTTTTCTTAGTTATATCACAGATTTATGAGTAATATATTTGACATATCTGCAGTCTAACTTTAAAACATACTGTAATTCAATCTGCTGAGGTTTGGTTTAGTCATCTAACATCTGAAAGTCACAGTATGACCATGCTTAGTCATAAGCATCTTTGAAAAAAAATGTTTAAAGCCATGCTTTTAATTACTGGTGTATTTTACTGTGTGGCCTGTCATTAAACAGTCAGCTCATAAGAATATAAATCAACTCTTTCTAGTGTATCAACAAACAAATATAACCCACCTGTTATATAAAGATTGCTTTTGTGATGGAATACTGAATGAGAACTACGTCTCAGCTTGACTGCAGGGTCTCCTGACCAGATTTGCTGACTGGTAAGCCCTGGAGAGAAACACTGGTTAATTAGCCTTGTGGTTAGCTCTGAGGTCAATTGTAGGCCATTTCTTCAGGTCATCAGAGAAACCAGTGCTGAACACAGACCTGTGGTTATACTCCCCAGGGTGCAGTGGTTTCCATCACACTACTTCAGAGATTAGTGGACTTTAGCTAATGGTAGAAATTCACCCTTTATAAGGGAATCATAATCCACAAGTTAACTGGTACAAAAGAAAATCTACAGTAATTTCATTTGTCCCTATTTCCTTAAATTGCCTTATGTTCTTTTCTTCTCTTTTTAAAAAACAAAAAAACAAACATAACATCCCACTGAAACTGGAATTATTAGTCCTACAACCATTGAGGCTTTCAATATATCAGCTTTAAAATGTAGTTCTTTGCTATTTCCCAGCAATTGAACCATTTTCATGCTATTTTCCCAGCTTCCACTATTCTGCAGTATTCCTTTATGAGTGTCTGAAAGTCATTGTATGTAAATGTGTTCATACAGATGGAGAGCTGTCTAATATCCCTTGTAGTGTGTATCTAAACAGTTAGACAGATACAGCATTTATTTGAGGACAACAATACCCTTAAACAGCAATGATAGAAGCCATCTACATCAAGTGGGAGCAACATTTAAACAGAGGAGGTGGTCTACAAAACCAATTGCCTCCCACTTGCAAACCAGTCCTGACATTCCCTCCAGACAAACACCCTACTGCACCTGTGACCCTAACGATTCACATCATGGGTGGGTGGGTCAATGACTCACATGTGACCTCAGCAATTCTTGGGAGCTAATGACCTTACAGACATGTATTATCTAGCTTTCCCCTTGCAGCAGGGCAAAACTAAAGATTTCTTCTTCATGTGAGCTGATGTCCACTAGTGTTCATTTTAACACAGAGATATACAGCGAAGTACAAGAACTGGAATCCATGCAGACATGTTTAGTGAAATAATCTTCATCTAAAGGAGGAATTATTGTAAAAGGTGAGATTTAAAAAAAACAAACATTTTTAAATGTTGTCATCCCATTAAAAACTTGGTATCATAAAAATATTATGAGACTATTCACATAGAAGTAATCTTTCTGGAGATGCCAAAATAAATTGATTGTGCAAATACCTGGTATGCAGAAGAAAACGAAAGATAAGCATATATGGTCATCCAGACTGTCTTTTCTCACGGAATATTAATATAATTCAGTAGTTTCAGAAAAGGTGATTTCTATTTCTTCATCTCCAACTTGTCTGATTGACCTTCAGGCATCTAACAGCATTAAACGATGCCAGAAAAGAAACTCCAGATCAGAGGTCTTAAGACTGTGATAACTGCCATTTAAAGGGTGTAAAATGACAAACAAGTTAAAATGTTGTACCTCAAGGCTGGTTTGACATTGGCTGAAAGCTTTAAATCACTGAAATTTGAATGACTGGTCAAAACTGTTATCCCACATTTCTGTCCGTTTCCTTTTTTTGTGTTACCCGTTTTCTCTTTTCCTTGTTTGTTTGTGGTTGTATTTGTCTCTGGCATAGACATATCAAAGATGGATGTAACAACCATTTTACCCACTGGTTTGGTGACCTAGAGCTCAACCTTTTGACCTTCAAAGTATTATTTTTAAGATCTGTTGAAGAAACCAAGGACACTACAAGGTAAGGCTGTGCGATATGACCAAAATCTCATATCCCGATATTAAGACATCTATCGTCCGATAACGATATAAATCACAAAAATGTAACATTTTCTGTAAATTCTGTGAATCTCAGGCAGCTCGACTTGCGGGAAGTGTTTCCAGCTGGGCGTCGCATACCTGGAGTTGAGTGGTTTAACTGATGCATGAAACTATACATTTTTAGACATAATTTGTAACGGCCGCTGTTTTCTTTGAGAGTATTTACTACACAGCGTGCTGTGGGGAAAAGCCTGTTCTAACGTTTGAGTCTAAGGTTTATTTTTTAGCACCTGACGGCTCTTTTTTGCTTCTCATCCATAAACACTCTGTATCTTTCACGTGATTCAGTTTATTTTGAAAAGTCTCAATAGGATGTTGAGCTTTATTGTGAAAAGTTTATGTGGAACAAGCGGTTTTACCATCGTTGTTGCTAACGACAACGCATAAAAACAAACGCTTGTCTGTCTGTAGTGTGGTTATATTAAATGTAAGAGAAAGAGAGAATTCATAAGACCCTTATGAAAAGGACACCGAGGGAACAGTTTAGACTTCAATGCTCACGTGGGTAACGACAGCGAGACCTGGAGGGGCGTGATTGGGAGGAACGGCCTCCCTGATCTGAACCCGAGCGGTGCTTTGTTATTGGACTTCTGTGCTAATCACAGTTTGGCCATAACGAACACCCTGTTCGAACATAAGAGTGTCCATAAGTGCACGTGGCACCAGGAC
>NW_024582711.1:488773-525321 GCF_018398535.1 Haplochromis burtoni
TCAAGCTCCCAGGCCTCTGGTAGAGGACCCGAGCTTGAAGGATTGACCGCCCACAGGGGCGAGTAGGGAATTTCTTTTTTTTTTATATATATAGGGAGAGAGAGAGAGAGATTCAGATATTAAACTTACACACTTCAGCTCTTGCTAAATCTCCTTAATTGCTGAGTTTTGGCAGTTTTGTTTTCTATCAGATTAAATACAATGTGTGTGCACTGCAATGACACATGAAATATTTTCAATGTACGATAAAGTATACCATCTATTCCTGTAGAGATGGATCATGGCTGCAAGTAAAACAGTAACATGCAGGAACTATCACAAGTACACTGAGTAAAATAACACATTTTTGGCACTATATTGAAGGAAAGTTGCAGCAACTGTTGTGCTGCAAATATGAGTAAACCATGTGTATATGGTTAATTTAAATACACTGCTGTTGCCCTGTGAACGGGAAATCCCTACAACTATAAATGCAATAAGGCCTGCCTCAAAATTACCTCTGTCTTGCAATAATATAACTAACACTGCACCATTTTAGTAAATAGTACTGAAATAGTTCTATACTGTTAGTATTACTAAGACTAGCAATCTGGCCATGTGTATCTATAGCAATCCTCCTTGCTTTCTTTGTTCTGAATCACAGTTCAAGAAACTATGATGCACAGCAATCTTGTTTGATTTATGTAACAACTTGATGCAAACATTAATACAAAGCACTTTTAGTAGATCAAGCAGGGCATTTTTGGCATCATATAAGATGTGGAGTGTTTTTATGTGTTGAATATTCATACATACCTTACCCAGCTAACTTTTCTCAGGTCAGTGTTGAAGGTTTTTGGCCCCATTCATGATCAAAGCGACAGCTGCCATAACTTCAATTCATTTGTGGGATTCAGGGAGCCGGGCACAGTAATTGAGTTTGAGGAATGAGGGCTATAACCATTCCCCATGTTCCCTTGTCCACCTCATCACCTGCCATCTATGTAACTGTCCATCTATCGTCCTCATGGGAATCCATTCCATCATTGCTGTTAATGGCTCCCATGTTGTCCAGATAATGGGCATGAGTTTCGGTTTGAACTTCCTGGCAAGTGAGGATGAAAAATAGGTCATAAATTATGTGTACATCAATTTGTTTTCTTTGTATAGATGATTTAATTGTAGTAAGCTAAAAGCCAATACGTCATTTCATTTACATAGTTTTGTTTTTAAATGTGAAGTTTGATTTAAAAAAATATCAAAATTTGTGAGCCAACCATTCATGACAAGACAAATGTGGAGTTTTGATTTGAAGACTGAAAAAAACACAGCCTCAGTCTTGGTTAAACTTGGCTAAACAAATCAATAGAGCAACCACATAATAGGATAGGACAGATCATGAATAGACTGGCAGCATCAACTAAGGGCTTCTTTCTTTCTTTCGTTTTAGCTTTCTTATTAGTTCAGCTACAATTGATGTGTGTTTGCAATCATGAAAAAAAATCATTTACAAAGCACTTAACCAGAAAAACAAAACAAAACAAAACAAAACAAAAAAAAGTCAGACCAGTTAATGATATTAGCTACTATGTTGGTCGTCTATTTAAAACATCATTTGTGTAAGAGACACACAGGCATGTGCCCTCTGATATCAAAGACACTATATCCACTATATGCTGAAGGACAGGACTCACATCAAATGGCATAAAACCCAATTAACGTTTCCTGCATGCCTGTGATTTAATTTTCCTAAAAGGGTCCAGACAGGGTGTATATAGTGCACTAGCTTTGTTGACGCAGGACACAAGAAACGGAGGCAAGAGAAAAATATTATATGTACAAGTTTCTAGTTATCAAATTCGCTTCCTCGTCTATAACAGTATGTGGTCAGTATTAAAGTGTCTTTTCCCTCATGTAAGAGAATGAAACTAATGTAAAAGTTTCATTCTGCTATACTGAGCGACAAAGAGCCTTTTACTTTAAAGTTGTAGGAAAAATGGTGCTGTGGTACACTACAAATGCCAGACACAGAAGCCAGAAAGGTGGAGAAATTGTGATTAAGCACACTTGCATTGGGTCAAAGGATTAGTTTCTTTTTCTTTAATTGAATCTTGTAGAACTTATGTTGCTAGAGTAAACAATAATGAGTCTACAAAAGAAAAAAACCCCAAAGCAAAACAAGAACAATAAAAACAAACAAACATAGAATCAGTGTGAGTGGATGTTTCTAGAATATTTGTAACAATTTATTATTGTCTACCAGAATTGTTTTTATTTAACAACCAGATATAGATGCTAAGTTCAAAGTACTAGAAAGGGCTCATTAGGCAGTACAATTTGCAAAAACAGCTATATTTATTTTACTGTGCCATCATTTTATCATTCTGCAGAGTTTCACACATAAAACTCTAACGCTATCAAGCTAAAAAAAAAAAAAGGCTTTTTACATTGTAAAACATGTTACAGTGGTTTTGATTCCAGGATGTCAAGTTCCACTCCATCACAAGGTGATAACACCGGTGCACATTTTACAAACACTTATTCTCACTCCAGCTAGAGTTTTCTGAAACTTTCAAATGCAATTATAGGTAACAAATGGTAAATGGTAAATGGTCTGTATTTGTATAGCGCTTTTACTAGTCCCCCCCTAGGGACCCCAAAGCGCTTTATACACCCAGTCATCCACCCATTCACACACACATTCACACACTGGTGGAGGCAAGCTACAGTTGTAGCCACAGCTGCCCTGGGGCGGACTGACAGAAGCGAGGCTGCCATATCGTGCCATCGGCCCTTCTGGCCAACACCAGTAGGCGGTGGGTGAAGTGTCTTGCCCAAGGACACGACGACCGAGACTGTCCGAGCCGGGGCTCAAACCGGCAACCTTCCGATTACAAGGCTAACTCCCAACTCTTGAATATTAGGTTGTTTACATATTGTACCATATCACTTATCGTATAATGATTTGGCGCGTCCAGTAAAAAGCTATATTTTTAGCTAATGTGAGACTAAAAAGGTCAGTTTTGATGTATTAAAACAACTTCAGGTGTCTGTCTTGTATTGATATTTGTCTGGTGACTGTCATGTCAGTGAAGACAATGGGCATATTTACAATTACAATTTATAATTATAACAATAGTTATACTAATTCTTTTAAGCTGGTTTTATATGTGCAGTAGCAGTTATAAGAGATGCTGCAGGGAGATGCTTTTGTCTTCTAGTGACAGCAGTTTATCGCTTCATTTGCAGTGGTTACTGTCAGGACTGGAAAGACTAAATCCACCATTATGTCCAAAAATAAGCAGGTAATAGGCTTAATATTTACAGAACAGAGATGTCCTGCTGTAATCTTTGTGGATATTTATACTGTCTACTCACATATTCCTGGATTCAAGCTTGAACATGTGCCAGAGGATTTTAACATTTTCATTTCCAATCAATAACAAGAAATTGTGTTTTTTACTGGTTCACAGTCCCTTTTTTGAACCTGTGCTGGCAAGATAAGAAGGCAGTGCCCATAAGCACAAGGTTCTGTTTGAGGATGCCAAATAGAGGGTAGGAACATAGGGTATTAGGGAAAGGCACGGTGAAGTGACAAGAGCTAAAATTACTTGCTTTGGACAGTTGATAACTTCAGGGGCACATCAAGGTCTGGTTGAAGCTAAATGATCTTTTCAGGTGCTCCCTTATTCATAAGTTGTATGTTTTATTTAGCAGATATTTTCTTTTTCTTTCATTTTTGAAGATTAGATTCCATTCCTCACACAACCCCAAAGGGATTTGTGTCCTGGGAAAAAAAAAACATGGATCTTTCACTTGTTTCCATGAAATGATGGAGCCACAGGTTCATCTTAAGATGAAGAAGAATATTTTTTTAACTGTATGTCAAAAGCGCTTGCAATAGTTCAAGAAAAACATGCCAAAATATGGTAAAATGACCTTATGATTTTCCCTTTATGGTATTAAACCTTTTTCATAGAGATAATATCAGTAAAATAATAATTATCGCTAAATTAATAAATCAATAAAACACATCACAAAGTCATTATCTGTATTGGGTATAATAACCACAATTCAGAAAACCTGCCTCAATTAAGATTAACAGAGCAACACACAATACAATGTTTTTTTTACCTTTTAAAAATAATAGTTTTTAAATACAGTACTAAAGTAATGCCAGACCAAAGATCAAAGCCTTTGGTACCATTAAGGAATACCCCTATGTATTTTCCAAAGGGAAAAAAAAATACTGTATGGCTTGGGAGAAAAGGCTCAGTACTATATTAAAAAATAGAAACTGCACTTTTTTTCTCAGTTATATAGTTTAAAACTTTAAACCAACCACAGTGCAACAATTTTTGGTCACTTGATCGTTGATCAAGACAGCTGAACCGGTATTGACGGTTACAATCATGACATCCTATTGAGGTTTTACACTGTTTTGAATCACTTTCTGATCACTCGGCTGACTACTGCCATCAGCTTGCACAATGAGCACACCAGAAAATGTAGCATAAATCAGCTTAGAATAACTGCATGGTGTGGTTGTAGCAATGAGAACTGGATTTAGAATTAACTTTCAGAGGAAATAATAGAGACTGCATCTGCCTCTTTTGTGTATCAGCAGTGTGTATGTGTGTGTGTTCGTGGGGAAGAGGAAATAGACACAAGTAGCATAAAGCGATAAAGAGCAGCTTAAACTAAGAGATAGGGCAACTATAGTGGACTAAGAAAAGGGGGTTTTGTACTGCAGGGGAATTGGTGTGGAGCAAAATGATTTGATAAGAAAGATGACAGAATGAGGATAGAGAAATGTGAAGCAGATACAGTGCAACAACATCAAGTCATTGGGAAGAATCGTCTTATTTTCTCACTGTTAAGTATGGGTGTGTGTGTCTGTACAGATTGGAAGCCTGATTGGATGCGGGGAAATTGTATAAAAATAAGACTTCAGGACTGCCCTCACATTTGAATCTCTTCTTCCACTTAGATTCAGCCTGCATGGTGAGGCCGCTGCGAATGGCGTAAAATACTTTCATTTATTTCCCTCTTCCTGTCTGTCCCACTTATGGCTAAAGATTAATAGGTTGTTACATAGTGTTACTTTTGTGCGAGAGCTTATATGCTACATAGAAGATTATAGGGAATGTGTATAAGTAGCAGATTTATGATAATATATGGGAGGATGATGTTTATTTTATGTGCCCCTTCCATTCTTTTAACCTTTGTGGGTGTGTGAATGCCAAATATAACGGAATCTTTAATTTTGAGCAGAACCCATACATGATGTGCAAAACACATTATTTCACAGTAAAAAGGAAACAAAGAATGTAGTGCTGTGTTTTCCTCATCCAGAAGAGGGCAATGAGGTTATACAAGCTATAGTTTTTGATGTTTGGTAAACAGAAAAGTTACATTTTGTCTGGCAGAGATGTATTGTATTGATCAGTTTTTGTAGTGTGTCTTTTATTAGATGCTGTCAAATTCATAGCATGTATTACACAAGCATACTGAGTGTGTGAGGAAGTATGCGCTGTAGAGGAACAATTCTGTCTTTTACCTTTGTCCTCGAGTCTACAGCTACATAGGAAAAATACATTTTAGGGGATCTTTCTTAAACCAGGAAT
This sequence comes from Haplochromis burtoni, assembly GCF_018398535.1. Taxonomy (NCBI): domain Eukaryota; kingdom Metazoa; phylum Chordata; class Actinopteri; order Cichliformes; family Cichlidae; genus Haplochromis; species Haplochromis burtoni. The sequence goes on from NW_024582711.1 coordinate 494,380, forward strand.
GCAAAACTGGATATTTACTGCATAAACAAAATGACCTACTCCACCTCATGTTTACTACAATCTAATCATGCATCCAAACATAATTAGTTGGGATTAGAGGAAGCCCTTTTCTCATTATCTCCTGTGAGTGTCTCAGGTTCACAGAGGTTTTAATTGTGCTTCACTGGCAGGACCTTAACGCCCCTCATAAACATTTGATCTTCAAAGAGTTCCTCTTATGTCACACCATGAAAAGCTCTCCATAAGCTTCACTTACCTTTTCTGTATTGGGGCTTAGTTACACACATCCATGTATCTAGTTGTGCTAGCTTCAAGGTTACACAAGATCATTATGCTCAGAAACCATACTGTACACAATACTTGTGGGTACCGACACAGAGCACGACAGTCAACCAAATTGTACCGAACTGTTCTGTGTGGGTAGGTATTGGTTCAAAAACACTGTGTAGAAAGCATTGTTCTTAGACCACCAGGAAAATGATGATCAAATCTGATGTATCCTCCAGTAGAAGCTCACATGAGCATTAAACAGCATCAGAACCAAAAACCTTAGACAAATATCTGACAAAATGGTATTAGACAAACCAAGCAGAGATAAAACAGCAACAGGACAACTGGCCTCAGACCAAACAGCCTCAGGCAGAACCCAATGAATGTCCCAGCTTCCCAGTGTAAGTGAAGCAACACTTTTGCTTTCTTATTTGGAATTCGTCCGTTAAAAACACGTTATAGCATAATAATAACAGTTTTTTCTTCTTTTGTAAATGCCCTGCAAAAGTAATCTAATGTGTTGTAGATTTTAAATAACTGTTAGTAACAATTATTGGCTCTGCATCTTCTACTCAATAAGTTAGCCTATACATTTTAGTCAGTCATTTAGTCTTTTAGCCATTAGTCATAATTTTAAGAATACCAAAGCCACTTTATCTGTGGAAGACATATTCTATATTCAACACAATACAACACACACATCAAACAGAACAGAGATGGCTTAGTAGAGGATTCTACTTAGAGGTATTTACTGACCATCAACAACTAACTTATTGTTAAATCCACCAACTATTTCCCATATAACACATCCTCCAACACTAACCAAAACTAGGCAGCTCCCTCATCACACACATACACCAAGGGCACATGTCTCACTAACAAAGAGACTGAACTGGAATCCTAGTTGACACAATATGGAATTAATAATATAGAATAAATATTGACTAAATACAGAATGATGAGGACTCTGCTTACCTGACACTTTTTTTTCCAGTACTGCTTTTTCAGAGGGTATTTAGCCTGATGTTCAGTGGTATAGTATTTTACAGTTTCACACAGAATTTTATCCTGTGGCCAGAAGGGTTCTGACATGAAGATTAATGCTGTTTTACAGTTGGTCATCTACAATTAATGTTGGTGGATGGTCTATAATATCTGCACTTAGCATTTCTGTTTAGTTTGTGTACATTTATAATTATTGAAGGGAGAATTTTTTCCTCTCATACGTCTGTTATTTGATTCTTTGCTACCCCCATCCACTTCAGTATGTTGGCATCTTTGTTTTTTTTTTTTTTAAATTGCCATTTTGCTGGGCATTCCCTGTCTCAAAATAATGTACAAGCACGAGTGACAGCTTAATTGTGAACAAGAGAATGAACTGTGCAAGGAAATTTCAGTGCCAGACCTCCAGGTTCTCATGTGGAGTGGTGTGACATCTCTCCCGTGAAAAGAGACTTTGTCTTTGCATTATTGCGGCTTTGCAGTACAATCCACACGCATACACAAGAGAGTAGTGAGCAAAGTTCAAGTCTGGGATATTTCTATAATCATAATTAAACAGAAAAATCCTATTCATAGTTCAGGGTGTCATTTTTCCTTTTTTATGCTTAGTGGTCTGCTACATTGTATAACATTGTGTAAGAAATAGCTTTAACCTTGGGTGGTTAAAAAGACTGCATTTTGCTCTCCTCTCTCCTTTATCACTTTCCATCGCCATGGGTTCTACAAGGATGGTGCTGAACTGAATAAATCATTTTGCATATCCATCCTCAGTGAACTGTATAGTGTTGACATAAAAAAAAAGATCTTGGAATATTACACCGTTCTCGCGTGTGGCGCACCAAGAAAATTGCCTAAGGTGGAGATAGAATCGTTAGAAAGAAGCAAACAATTTGCTTGGACAGGGCTCTGCAGAATTCATGATTTCAGGGAAGAATCATGCATAATGTTGAAATATATTATTGATCGGCTTACATTGTCGTATTAGGTTGAGGTACAATGTCAAGCACATATTTGCTATAGGCATTGTAACCTTCAAGTTAAGGGGCAATATTTTTAAACTGGTTTACACATACACACTAAACAATTCCAAATTTGCCCTAGGTGTGAATATGAGAATGAATGGTTAGCCCTACTACAGACTGGCGACCAGTCCAGGGTGTACACCACCTCTTGTCCTTTGACAACTGGGCTTCAGCTTGCTCCAGCCCCACTACAACTGAACTGGATGAAGCAGAAGAAAATGGATGGTTTAATTGTCTGTGCAGTATATCTAAATATATGCTCTATACTGTAGCTTGTGTGTCTGCTCATTTATTAGTGAGTTGCCAATGAGTCATTGACTCATTTGAGTCATTCAAGCAGACCTCAAGCCAGATTCTCTGGGCACTCTCACACGATGGGAATCTTGTACATCTCTTCTAGAAACACTGTAAACCAGTAAAGAAAAATGTTGCAGATTCACCAGGAAAACTTTAAAGAAATACAATAGTAAGCATCTGCTGTTGACCATTAGTCTTACATAGATACATATGGATTAAATGAGTGAAAATAATGGACAGTGGAGAGAGTTGATTTGTTTCATACAAGCATTACTGTCTTAAAAGATCACAGCTAAATACACTGCTCGCTTCTTGGAACTAACTGGCCAAATCCTGTTTCACAAATTAAGTGGCTTTTTTGTTTCCAGTACATCAGTGAGTTATGCAAATAAAAACGGGCCAAAAAAGAAGAGCAAAAACAACATAGAGCCAGACTCTTAATGACTCTGAACTATATTTTTATTTTGGTGTATGCTATATGAAATGATATTGTAAATATAACTCGCAGATGGTTAAAGAGAGCACATTTGATGGCAAGTAAATTTTCTGGGATTAAGTGATCTAAAAAGCAACATACTTTGTAGAGCAACAGGACAAATCTGGATCTGCTACTACTTTATAGACTCGTCTTATTTTCATTTGAATTCACTCAGTTCTGATTTTAGTCATTTGGACTGGACAACATACTGACCACAGAGCAGGATATTGATCACAACGGCAACTGTCAGCAGTGTGTTTGATATCAATACACTGATGGCACCGTGGATCAGTAAATTATACTTGTATGAGCCAAAATAAAATAATAAAATATCAATAAAAGGTTTTTGAGGAAAAATATGCTTTTCTTACATCAAACAAAATGTTTGTTCTGAAATGATTATGGGAAAATTAACAGGTTGAGTTTTACCTTCTAGTCATTGGATTGCATTGAATTATATGGATTCTAGTGCTTTGGGCGCTCTTTAACCCACATTATTTATTGATCACTACAAAGTAGCTTGTCATCTCTCAGTGCACTGCCATGCATTACAACCTATCCTGGGTTCTATATGTTGTATATATGAATATGATTAATACTTACATTTGAATGCTCTATTTTTGTGACACAGGAAATAGCTGACCACAGATTCTACAGTTTATCTGAGTTAGTATTTGCTTATCCAGTGCCTAATTAAAACAGGAAGTACTTCCCTTGCGACTTGTGCACTTGAAAAACAACCTAGGAGTAGCTGGTTGCTGGGAGCCATAGCAATGCATCACCAAATGTTTGTAAGCCAATACTTCCATTAATTCTCACAGCAACATTAACATCTCCCTTGCTGACTTAGGCAGAAATGTGTTAGTCTGTGCCACGATGAATTCTCAGTGACTCCGTGTATCTTTTTCTCACCGTTCACTGCGAATGGCTAGGTGTATATTTACATATTAAGTGCTTGTGATTATGTGAGTAATGTGAACTTTAGTGTTTGCACCCTAGAGAGTAGCCTGTCCCACACAATAACAAAAAGGACCACAGAAATCACAGGGATAGCACGAGGTAGATCTGTTCTTGACTTACAATAAGTGAAATGACAATACTTTAGTGATACCTTGGTGGCTGGGGTTACAAACATGGAGAGGGTGTTATGCAAAGGCAATAGAGCATAGCCCTGTATTACAGGTCGGATTAGATAAGTGTTGCGCTTCAGTTTGACTGGCAGATTCAATTTGTTCAGCTGTAATGCAGACGAGGCCTGTCACCAGAAAAAGGGTGTAGAGGAGGTGAGTAGTGACTACATTTGCAGCAACATTGAGGTAACACCTATTTTGCATTACTATACTACTAGTCAAAGAGAGATTACAGGTCACAAAACCATAAGCAAAGACATCAATTTCACTGATCAGAAATACTGACATTTTGTGGGGTTTTATACTCTAATACTTTAAAATGTGAAGCTCACTACTCGCTAGCATGACGCCAGTTAACATGGTGACATTTGAAAAGCTGAATTTAAAGCTCTTCCTCAGGAGGGAAATGTTAATATTGGAAAAATCAGCATGCGGTCTGATTTCAGACACCATTCTTGTGTTGTGTGTGCACTCTGATTTTGCAGTCCCTCAGTGAAATGCAGTGGAACAGCTTTACATGGAAGCACATGTACATGCACACTCTTAAAGATGAAACAAGTAATCAAATGATTACACAGTCTGTCTTGACTCCCTGAGTGCTATCAAGAGAAAACTTGAGAATGTTCTTTCAAGAGATTGACAGTGAAGGAAAACATTCCCCCCATGGCCAAAGTACTTAGCTGTTTTATGAATATGAAGCAGGAGAATGAACAACAGATTCAGTGACAGCAGTCTAAGTCATACATAGCATATTCTGAAGAAATGGGTCAACAGTTATCTTGCTAAAACCAGTTATGTATATTATGTAAATTACTACAACATATATTTATATTGCATTTTTGCAGAGTGTATTCACAAACAATTGTGCTGGTTCATTTATGTCATTGCCAAAAAAGATTTGCCAAATTAACAGCTTTGCTCACAGGATGATGATAGGTCACTATAGTGCATTTTGTCTGACTGCAAGAAAATGCAATGCTCTGAATTTTTTATACAGATGGGTATGTGAGTGTGTACAGATTTGCTTTTTATTGGATGATTTATATTTATTACTCCACAAAACAATCCGGTTCTGCTGTGTGAGCTTTGCAATGAGTGCAACAGGCTTTTTGTTATTGTACCAGAGAACATCAGCATAAAACTGAGCATTTCTCAAATTTCCCTGTAATGTCAGTGTGTTCCTTTGCAGTTTCTATAGCTCAGCATGCAGCACCAAACTGAAATATGGGGTCCTATTCACAATGAATAAGAGCTGTCCTAGATATTGTCTGTGTATGTCCCAAAGTGTCTTACAATGTGTTCTGCTATGAGACACCATTGGAACATTGCATAAAAAAGGCCTTTATTTTCTTTCCTGAAGCAGCAAACACAGTGCACACTCTTGGATAACTGTTATACTGATGCTTGATCCTACTGAGACACTTTATGGCTGTCTTCAATAACTTAACTATAGTTACAACTTCACATTTACTTCACAGTACCTGTAGTTACATGCCAATATTGTTACTTCTCACATGTGCATGTTACATTCTCCACTGATCGCTACTCTGTGGGTATTGAGGGATCCATTTCACACACAGGTTACCAACAAGGCCACCTTCCTAAGGATGAAAGCTCAGATCTTTGTTAACATAAATCTTATGTTTTGATACTTTGTAAAAATGCTTAAGTGAACAAAGCATGCAAACATAGTTTCGATGGCTTCCTATTTCTAAGCACTTTTATCTTAGAACTACAGCATCTGCAGCAAAGTCTAGTTTCTGTAGGAGCTCTGTGCAGTGTAAATAATTATCTATTCTAGACCATTACAGTAGAAAGTAAACAACCACACACTAAAATGCATCACATTACTTCAGGCATTGCCCCAGGTGGTGTCCAATCATTTAAAAGAATTCTGAAAAAAAAGACCTGGTAACCAAACAGATCATTATGGACAGATGCGGGGTAAAAGGTCTGTGGGAGCTCAGGGCATGGCCTGTGGCAAAGACTGGATATAATTGTTTCACCCTGAATTGAGATATCTGAACTCTGACATACCTGTGTATAGGAGAGGAATACCGTCGAGTAGGGTGAAAGAAAACAGGAGGAAAGAGGAGAGGGAACAAATTACGGACTTGCACAACAATGTTTAGTGCAGTGAACTCTAAAAAGACAACTAATGGCAAATAATCAGGCCATATTACAAAGACACGATCGAAATGTACAGAGGAAATTACAAAAATGAAGCAAGACGCAGTTTAAATGTATTGTTGAAAATAAAAGGACGTATGAGAAATAAAATAAGTAATTATCTAATACTTTGAGGTGTTTAAGAGTCAGAGTAAATTTGGATTTGGAACAGTCATTAGCTACGTGAAGTAAATGTGGGTCAGAGAATAACAAAAACCAAGGCATGAGCATACAGAATCTCCATAGGCATGCATTATACAGCCATCTGTATCTGTACATCAATCTACTAGAATGACATACAGGGCGTCTGCGAAGGAGACATTTAATGCCTTGTCAAAACATTACCCCTGTGACTGTTCTCCCTAACTTTGACAGACTACCTTGTCAAGGCATGGAGCGTTTTATGTCTCCCATCTGCCTCGTCCTGCTGACAGGCGGCTGAGTCAGACGGTCTGGCCTGAGAATGGATGCATAGCACCATACTCAAACACACACACTCCCTGGCCCATTTATCTTTTATTTGTTCGCTTACGCAATGTGCAGCTGATGTGATATATGACTTTTGTGTGTTATCAATCTGTTTATCGCCAGATTCTGCTATGAAACTATGATTATGGGGCTATAGTCATAGTCTTAATCGATTCAAAGCTTCATGGGGCATGACAAATTAGTCTGACTTGAGACAAAGAGAATTATGGAACTTTAAAAAAAATCCTTCTCACCTCAAAACACACGTAAGAGAAATCGTTATCTCTACATAAAGAATAGATTCACAGTTCTCCAGTGTAACTTCATATACAGTAAAAACTCTAAAACAGTGGTCCCCAACCCCCGGGCCTCGGACCGGTTCCGGTCGGTGAGTCGTTTGGTACCGGGCCGCGAGAGTTGAGGCTCGGGTGTGAAATGTATGGTTTTCAGGGTTTTTATCGGTTTTGAGCGTTATTTTGTTATCGTTTTTATCGTTAACTCGGTTTTCCTGGGTCTTTTCACGTGTGTTATGAATAAATCTTCTTTTTTTCAGTACCGGTACTAGTTTTATTTTGTTGTATTTATCCGCGACACCTTAAAGGCCGGTCCGTGAAAATATTGTCGGGCATAAACCGGTCCGTGGCGCAAAAAAGGTTGGGGACCGCCGCTCTAAAACTTGACATAACAGTACTGCTTAGAATGCGATATGTGAATTGAAAGCATTGATGTTAGGTTAACGTAATACTTCCTGTGCATATTGGGTTTGAAGAGAAAAAAAGCGCAATAACTTTTTGTTTTTGGCAGTAGCAAAGTTCAAGTCATCACTTTAAATTGATATAATAGTAAATTATAATAATTTATTAGTGCTGAGGGCCAGGCCCCCTTCTGTGGATCCAGGTGACCCTGAATCCTCAGTTAGTTAGGATGCAATAGGTCTAGGTCCAAGTGCTTCTTCTTCTTCATTCACTTCTTTCACTCAGTCATTATTTTTTATTCGTCTCTGGTTCTCTTGCACAGTGTGTCTTCGTCCTCTTTTCCGTCCGTTACCACCAAGCAGTCGCAGCAGATGGCTGCCTCTGCCTGAGCATGGTTCTGTTGGAAGTTTCTACCTATTAAAACAGAGTTTTTCCTTCCCATTGTCACCACATTGCTTGCTCATAACTGATTATATGATTGGTGGGTTTTCTCTGTTTTATTGTGGGGTCTTTCCTTTACAGTATGAAGTGCCTCAAGGTAACTTTTGTGATTTGGTGCTATATAAATAAAACTGAGTTGAATGAATTGTATTTATTTATCTCCCCTTAATAGTAAAGCTTCTGAGATTAGCTAGTCAGTCAATATCTTTTTGATCCTACAAGGAAATTTTCTTTCTGGTCACTTTGTGTTTTACTTCTAGCATAGATGTTCAAGAAGTAAGTTAGAGCCTAAAGCTTTTGCTGAAGGTAAAATTTTTTTGACAAGCAGAAAAATTCTTCTTTCGTCTAATTTAATGTTTTTCAGGTATATTCCTATAAGCTATTGCATCATCACTTTCTGTGTGAAAACAGCTGAATAAATTATAGACAAAGTCTTGGATTTTGAAGCCTTGGACAAAAGCAAATGCCCTGACTAAGCCAGCGTGTCTGTTTTTTGTTGTTGTTGTTGTTGTTTTTTTAAGGCTCTGCCCGGTGTAGAGTATAGAGTTTCCAGAGCACTCAAAGAATGTCTTGCTTTAAGTCGGGTTTGGATCGAAAAAGTTGAACCTACTCGGACCTACTCATCAACTGGAGTAGAAAAAGACAGCAACACATCAATGTTCCCTCTAAACTGCGCACGTGCACTGCTGGCACGGTCTCTGCGCACAGAAAATCTGCGTTGCATTGAAATTAATACTTTAACAATTCTGTTTTGCAGTTTTAGTAAGTGACTGGCTGCTCCTGTATGGGATTAGAACGATGCCACCTTATCCCATAGTCCAGCCAACAATGCGATTCAAATTCGTATATATGCAGCTAATCATCGTCGTTGACAGGCTATGACAGCGTCCTTATGTGCCGACACCGGTGTTTTAGCTAGCAAAGCGACGTGGCTGATGTGGAGTGAAGCAAAGTTGATGACAATGTGTACAACCATCCGGTTGTTCAGTATGACGTCACTAGCCGTGTCTGGACCTAAACTCCGCTGCAGGTCCATATATCAAACGATCACTATGGCATTACTGAGAGTTGAAAAACTGTCTAAAGTCTTTCATCTTTAATAAAATGATCAGCGTTCTGCTCTACCAGGTGTAACAATTGAGTTTAACATCCAGGCATCCATGAAAACGGAATTTATGACATTTAACGGAGTTAGAAGTTAGCAGGGAGTTAGCTCACTAGCTTCTATCTAAATACAATATAGCCACCGCCCGTGTCGCCCATATCAAAAACCGCTACTGCATGTAAACTCGTCTGATGTCGCTCACAGTGGGACTGCTCAGGGAGTTTGTGTGTTCGCTCAGACACATGAAAAATTAGAGGGAACATTGCAACACATTCACTGTTTCTAAACTAAAGGCTAAATATTCACATCAATCATTAGAACTTATCTCAGACAAAGTAAATCATAATTAGAAAATGTGCATGTGGCTGATGTATATACATATATGTTTCTACTCACAATAATTTACAAAAAATGTAAATAATTTTTGAAGTAATCTGCTGTCTTTATACAATTTATGTAATGCAACACACATTTGGACAATGTGTATAAATTAGCATTTTGAGTTACATGTTGCCGTTTTTAACAATTTATTTTTTCAGGGCTTAATGGAAGAGCACACAGCTGCTGCTTATGCAGGCAAACAAACATGTTTCAAGCAATTAATTAACGGTCTTCTGTTTTGATTTGTCTGTGTTGTCAGTTTTTCTCCCTGAACTTTGTTGACGCTTGTAGGTTTCGTGTTTTGGTTAAAGTAATGCAACATGGCAGGTCTCGTTTGAAGGGTACCAATATCAAACAGAGAAAGGAAAGAAAAGCATACAAATAAACACAAGCAGCTAAAACTTACATTTTAGGAGTGATCAGTATAATTTAATATTTGTTTTTACAGAGAGACTGAACACATTCCCAGCTCAAATATTAATTAACTGAACTTTCTTTGTTCAAGTAAACAGTGACAATTTATGTACACAGAAATCAGTACTGGGAGCTGCAACTGTCACGGTCTGCGGTGGGTGGCTGGAATTTCCATAAGGCAACTGGAACCTACCTGGGATCCGCCCCTGGGCAGGGCCACCTCCTCCAGCTCCTGCACACCTGGAGCCAATTGCAGGCAATCAAGCCAGAGGGATTTAGGCCACCGCCAGTTCGTCATCAACAAATGTTGGTAACAGGCCCTTATGCTTAAAGTTCTCTCTGATTTAGCTTGTTAACAAGACTTTCTTGTGCTGTAGTTGCTGGATTCATCTTGGCTCACGCTCTACCTCTGGACTCAGGATACCAAGCAATCATTTTGAAAATCACTCTGTGCCTCACCTGCCTGCCCTCACACTCTATCTGAAGACCCCGGATCTCAGGTCAGCCTTGCAATGCCACTCAGCTCCCCTGGATTCTCGTCACTCCCCTCTCAACACTCTGTGTCCCCTACTGCAAATAAGAATTGCTATACTTACCACTTCAAAGCCACCTCCACTAACTCCACCGTCTTCTCTCTTCAGTGTGGTTGTTCCCTGCTCAGCTCCATTCTGCATCTCAGGCCCTGTTCCCTCGCCCTAGCCACGTTTCCCAGGCCACGCCACAGTCTTTTTTCTGTCCTTGCTATGTTTCTAGCGCTTAAGCCTAATAAAATATTGTCAAACCATCTGCTGGCTCTGCTCTGGGTTTCTGCACCTGAGTTCAGACCACTCGGTCCCGTGACAGCAACTGCATAGATTATTCTGCACAACTTTTCTGGAATCAACTGGTTTGTGTCTTTCTGATGTTCAAAATGTGTTGCTAACAGGTAAACTGCAGAGAAATGTCTGGTAGACATATTATGCAACATCAAAGGTCATAGCATAGTTGAAGGTTGTTTCTCCCATCTTTTTTTTACTTAACTTTTTGCTGATATATTGGCCCCACCAGTATATCAGCTGGATAGTAATAACGTGATTAATGTTAATTAAGTTGCATGCAATAAAATGGTCATTTCCTTCCTGTATTTGGAATTATTCTCATTATGAGTAACACAGGTTTATAGTTTACAATTAATGTTAGGATAAATAATGGATTAATATGTTTCAGTCACTACCCACAGCTGACTGTTACACACCATCCTAGGGGGCTGGAGTGCAACACAAGGGAAAACAAAAAGACAGCAAAGAAGTAAATCCCACAGCTTTACAATGACTAGTCGTTTTATTAACTCGACAGGTAGTGAGCGTCAGGGTGGGCATGGCCAAAACAACAAAAAAAAACACACTAGAAATTAATCCGAACTGACTTACCCTATAGTGAGACAACCCCAAAAGAAAATGCAAGCCTCTTACCGGTCTCCCTACCAGAAAAAGGTTCTAAAAGAAACTGCTTCCCACCCCTACAGCTACCATGTCCAGATAGAAGTCTCGCTACACTATTTTCACTGCAGCCTAGCTCTTCTCATCAGAAAACTCAGTCACATGGCACGAAGGGGCCAAACGCAGCTCACTGGCAACAGGAAGTAGGAGGGGGCTGCCAATCACAGAGTACAAACAATGCCCCGCCTGGTGTGGTGAGTAACAGCACCACACGGCAACAATGACCTGGGTCATAACAGTGACCATAGGTGAGGGCGGAGATCGAATCTCTGTTCACCACAAAAAAACAGTATAGCATCGGCACCAGTCTGTCTGTCAGTCTTCTGCTCTACTCTTCCCTCACTCATGAACACCCAAGATACTTAAACTCCTTCACTTGGGGCAGCATCTTATCCCTGACCCAGAGTGGGCACTTCAGCTTTTTCCACCTGAGAATCATGGCCTTAGGCTAATTCTCATCCCAGCTGCTTTCACTCAGCTCCAAACCAACCCAATGCAAGCTGGAGGTCACTGCCTAATCAAGCTAAGAGAACCAGTAGCCCAATGTGAGCAGAAATGACCCTCCTGGGAGTGAAGAATCCTCTATCTGCTGATGTGATGTCCCTGAGGGGACAATAAAATATATTGTATTGTATTGTACATAATCTGCAAAAACCAATGATGAGATCCTGAACCCACCAAAACCTGACACTACTGACCCTTTGGCTATGCCTAGAAATTCTGTCCATAAGTTATGAACAGAAACTTTGACAAAGAACAGGCCTGGTGGAGACCAACACCCACTGGGAACAAGTGTGACTTTTGTGTGAATAAAGATCTTAGTTCTTAGTTTCATTGGAGAAAACAAAAAACAGCTATAGCCAAATACAGGGAGTTATAGCACACTACCTGCTATGCTCAGCGCATCATCGCACGTGACAAGAGAAGCAAACAGTCGCTACCCTCCTGTCTATGTTACCTTTTTCTAGTAGATTTTCCAGCCAAGCGCTGGACAGTCACATCAGCAGATAGGTAAGGGAGTGAGGAAGGAGGGCCATTTCTGCTCAGATTGGGACTTGTAATGTAGCAATATCAAGTCTCCTTTCATGTCCGGCATGGCTAACCCCACATGTCCCAGGGAGATCTGACAGCATTGCCAACATTCTGATAACTTCCAGTTTGGGAAGTTCCCAGCAAAAGCACCAGATGATAAATGCAGCAATGAAGTCGTTCTTCATTAAAATGACTGACAGAGGACACTACCCCTCTTGATGGTGTATGATTCTTTAATTTAGGGCCCATGGCAAACATTAACTGAAAACATAGTTTAATTTATTTAAACTGCATAGGCAGAATTGGATGCTTTTGACTGGGGTCTCCTGGGACCCCACAACACTTGTATTTTTCAAAAGCACTAATCAAAGCAGTTCAATCAAGTTCACAATACAAAAATGTGAAAACAGTGAGAAAATAAATAAATCTGCAATGAGCTTAAATTTAAAATATATTTAAGTGGTATGAAATGGTAAAGATTTCCTGTCCTTCTAGCAGACTGAAAACAGATGTTAGAGAAAGTGTTCAATTGCATGTCCAGTAACTGGTGCAGAAGGTTCTCAGGATCCATTAACTTTCCACGGCCAGAGTAAGGTGAATGATCTCTCTGTTAGCTGCAGGAGGAATCGAAAAAGTATTTGATTTAAACTGGATTCAAACAGCAAGAGCAATGATAAATTCCCTCAGCAAGTAATAGACACATTACACCAACTAACTCTTCAATATTCAGGCAACAAAAGCATTCCTTCACAAGAACATGCCTGGAATTACACCACTTTGACTGAATTGTGATAATACTGGGATTGCGCACCTAGTGCACAACTAGTGCACCCACCACATTTCGTTTTACAGTTAGATTAATATTTTAAAATGTGTTGAGCAGGTGAGCAGCGTTTCAAAAGAAAGCTTTATTGTTTCTGCCATAGAGGGACCCTGGGATGTATTTGATACTTGCCTTGGTCACTAGCAACTTGCTTTATAATTTCTCTCTGCTGGTACTGCTTCAACTTCGGCATGCGTGTCCATCTCATGCTTAAGAGGGGTAAAGCGTCACATACACACAGTGGACCGGCATGTCTGTTACATGCTTTTCTGTGTTACTAAGTTGTTTTATTCCATTAGTTTATATATGTAGCTACATAGAATGATAATCTGTCTTCAAATCATAGTTCCCAAAACATTTATTATTGAGCAAATAATAAAAAAAACAATAAACAGGCTCCAATTACACCATGAATTCACCATAAAACCTATAAAGACAAACAAAAGCAAAGAAATATTATTATTATTTAATTTAGGTTATTTATTTATTTTTTATTTACATTCAGACCATTTTTAATCAAGCTTCTCAGTAATCTGTAGACTTATCCAAAATCAGATTATAGCATGACAGCGAGAATCCACCCTGCCTTATATAAACATTTCAGGATGGTGGTAACAGTGCAATGGTGTGTTCGCTTTAATTATTTATTTATTGTTCCACACTTTGAGCCCCTTAGCAACTGAGCTTAATTTAGATGGCACATCCTACCTGACCTTGCTGACCATGTCCAACCCCATTATTACATTATTACGTTATCCAACCTCATTACGGCCTACATCATATTCAGATTCTAATTGTTACTTTCAGGTGGAAAACTAACCATATCACAAAGCTTGTATAACCTCTGGAGGGGTTTATTGAACATGATACTAGATCTCAAACCACTGGAATTTGTTGATTCAGGAGATTTGCATCAAGGCGTAACTGATAAAATGGATAATTATTGTAGTTCATTTGTTTCATGTAATTGTTGAGCCTATATTGCTAATTATATGACCCCATGCATATCTTTAACAGCTGCCATCAGCCTAACAAAGTATACTAAAACTGCAACTTTTTTTCAGGACCTAAATACATTTGGGAAGCACTCCCTAATGCCAACCTTTCAGTCAGAATTGTAATATGTACATCCATGGAAAAAGAGAATACAATTATGTGAAATTTAGCTTTTCCCAGTTAATTTAATGGTCTATAGCTGGTGCAAACTAATTAGGTTGTTTGAATAGTCTGTTGGATAGTCCCAGTGTAAATATATAGTTGGCTTAATGTTTTATTGTGGTGTGGAAATTAGAAAAGCACAGAGCAGAAACCTTAATGTGCAACTGTCAAGCTATATAAATATTAACATAATTGGAAACAGCCTTTTTCCAAAAAAGGCTGTTTCAAAAACACATTTGTGTTCATACGCTCATTGTTGCAAAAAAAAAAAAAAAGAAATGCACGAATCTTGTGTACGCAATGGTTTGAATGAAACAGGTGTAAGTATTGTATAGACTGAGATGAAATAGGGTCCTCCACAGGAATAGATTTTGGGATCCATATTTTCCATGTGGGTCATCATTGGGTAACACTTTTATTTGAAGAAAACTCTTGTTCACCGTTTTTTTCGGTACTATTGTCACTGAAACCCAAGAAATCCAGGTTTGCATTAACCCTAACCCGTTCCCTATTTATACACTAATACTACCCAAATAATAGATATACATGATGAATTGCAAAAGCAAATCTTAACCACGCCCATGACAGGAATTATAGCACACGTCCTATATTATTTCTGAAGCAAGTAAAAGGACTGCCAGCGCTGAAAGCTTGGCCCACTATGGTAAGTAGGAGATAATGCTACAAGCACATAGGAAGGGTGAAGGACAGGAGCTCTCATGACTGTCAACCTCAGAGCACAGCTAAGCCCAGTGGGACGATGAGGTAATGCAATCTCTCTCCCTGTTGTCCTCTGCCTCTGATCCTCTCCTTGCACTTTACTTTGCTTCCTTATTTCCTTTCCTTCATGTGTTATACTCCTCGCTTATTCCTATCTTCCCTTGCAACTTTTAAGGTTTTTCTTCATACTGTAAGCCTTTCTCTTTCACCCTCTTATCCTCCTTCTTGTATCTCTCCTGTCTCCCCACCACCAGCTTTGTATTGTAGCTGCCAGGAAATGAGAAAGGCACTCAATTACTGTGCTCATTGAATCATTAATGTCAAGGTTGCTGTGTCTTCTGTTGGCCAGTAGGCAACAGTTAACAGACACAGTGCCTAGTAGCAAATCTTCTGCTGTATGTCCCAACAAGACAGACACAGTTTGATATGGGTCTCACTGATAACAAAGGCTTGGATGGAAATCATGGCAGAAACAAAGATAAGAGCAGTATTAATGATGAACCTGGCTAGCTCTGTATACACAGTGATAGAATGGCTTGGGCTCCTAACAGCAGCACCAGGCACATATCAGATGAGAGGCCGGTCTGGCAAAGACACTCATTACAATGTAACCTTGTAAAACTGCCCCTTTTGTGAACATGACAGAGCTTTTATACTACTTAACCACACATGGAAGATTATCTGTGGATCACATGAGGTTGTGCGGTTGCCAAGAATCTGCTTTCATAACATATGTTTGTACCTGTCAAGCAAGACAAATAGTCCATGTGGTATAAATTTCAGGGTTTGTAGGTTCGAAGTAGAATTTATGTTCGTGTGTATGATATTATCTAGAAGTTCATTTTGCACCGTTTCTTTCAGTGTGAAAATTTTTTCATAGATTTTGTGTCTGAACATGTGTGTGTTGTGGTGGGTTAAGACACAATAATTTTAATTTAATATTGCATCTAAACACAATGAAATAATTTATTTTTTAACCTCCTAAGACCCGAACTCTTCCATGGCATTCATTTTTAATTTCTCTTTGATATTTGTGCATATTTGGACCCGACGAATGTAAAAACAGAGAATTAACAGATTTTTCTTGTTTGTTTGGGTTTTTGTTTTTTTTGTTTTTACCAGATTTTTGTTTCTGAGAATAATGAGAGCCACATATGAGGATATTCGTCTAAAATTTCGATAGAACAGTGGCAGTACAATGTCCTCGTAAGTGGATATCAGGCTCTTGTAGAGCAAAATTTAGTATTTTGGTCTAGACAACCCAAAATGTGATGTCCACATATGTGGACGCCAGGTCCTAGGAGGTTAAACTTAAATGTGGTGAATGTATAGTAAATTGAGTTGATGTGATGCTTAAAAACATCTTTGCAGGTATCTTTCAGTTTCTGAAAACTGAAGACTGAAGAACTCTAAAATATTGAAGTATGAGTACCTCTCAACATCACTTGAGTGCTTTGAGTTTACACTTTTATATGTAAGTCTGCTAATCTACACTTCAGAAGGAAATCTTGTCTGACTCCTTTTTATTTTTACTTTGATGGATTTTGGTTACACGAGTCAAAAGTCAGATACAAGGGTCTTACATACAACAATGTAAAACATCATTTTCTATTTTTTATAGAATAAATATGAACTGTTTTTCTTTCTAGCCTTGAAGCTACAAATACTAGGTTCTTCAAGGTTACAGTTTTGTGTTTTGATGTATTTGCAGTGATATTGTAAAGCAACCTTAACATATTTAGCACTTCTTCTATTTTGCTAAATATTCTTCTTTCTCCAAGTTGCATGTATGCTTTTTTTATTTTTTTATTTTTTTTATTTTTTATGATTTCATCAAAACAATTGAATCTTTCAAAAAAAAAAAAAGCAAATGCCTTTTAAATAACACACTTACTCCCCCCTTGTAACAGAAGAAGATGGTCAGTTGTTTGGCGAATCTCCAAGTTCCAGTTCCCAAACACCTACACATAAGGAGAGGTTAACAGGGCACAAGTTTTCCCCAGTGTGCTTGTGAGCTTTTCCTAGCGCTCCTATTTTGACCTGCTGTCAATGTTAACTTTGTCCAGTTGCCTCTCTAATGAATACAATATTGTAGTCATTAGCACTGTACAAATGTTCACAGCAAGAGGCCTTTCAAGTAATTACATATTGTTTTTCTTAACTCCATTTAGCATCTAAGAATATCAGTTGTTAGACAAAACCTATTCACATACAATCTTTGTTAAGAGTATGATTTATATAGCCAGTTAAGTGAAACTCTTACATTTTTCTGTCTCAAGAGCATCCTGACTGACATATGTAGCATTAATTAAAAATAACAGGGAGAACATTCTAATTCATTACAAAAGAGCTTAATCTAGCTTTGAGCCCACACCATCTTTATGTAAGAAACCAGTGCTAATAGTGCTGCCTAAAGGACATAACTATAGTTTGGATACTGAAGTAAAAACCTTTCTGAGCAAACTTTGTTTATTTTTAAGTATTTTGCAGAACAAATGTATAACTTCAAAATGTTCTCATCCCCAGGCATCAAATATCCTTTGTTATCTATGTTATCACAAACTGGTCTCTGCATATCATATAGGTTTAGGCACCAAAGATTTGTGGTTGGAGATTATGAAAGACTTTGATTTGAGTTGAAACCCTTCACATATAATACCCTAATACCCACATATATCACCCTTCATATAATCCTGGACATTCAAAAGATGACTCAGTCGTCTTGTCCATTTTGACATGAAGTACCTTCTGCATATCTCTGAGACCACAGTGACTTTGACAGAAAGACATAATTTTTAACCTTGGGAACAATCATAGCCTAAAATAATCAGAAATCAGGCAGTTATTGTTAAAAAAAATATTGGTTGGAAAATATTATCATTTATGTATATATTTTGTCTTAGAAAATTAGACGTACATCTCCTGTCTTCCTTTAACCATTTGCATGTACCTACCACAGGGTTCTTGTGCCTTGTTGCCAAGGTTTCTCCACAGGTTGGCAATTGTCTGTGAATAACGCTGCTTTAAATTCAGAGCAAACTGCACCAGCTGTCATATAATTCAAGTACCTTTACCTTGGTGAAGAATTTGAATTATTGGCTGTACTGTATGCTCCCTTATGCAGTATTGTAATCTGACAATGCTTACGGGCTTCATGCCGTGAAAAGATATTTGCAGCACAGAAGTGTACTGAGACAGCACAGAGACCGAGGACATGTTTTCTCCCGAAAAATGTTTTCCCCAATATGACTTGATGTTTGCATGATAGTGAAATACTGATTAATAATTTTATCACACACGTAAGAGACTGCTGCTGTTTTGTGCAGGTGCACCAAACTACTCTTAATATTACACTGACAACCTATTCCAAACTGCTGCCAAAACATGCTCAGAACACATCATTGCGCAGTGGCTCCCTCATGTAACGAATCGTTTTAGACTTAAACTGTCTGTGTGGGTGCTGTTCTCCAACTGATCTTACCCTGACTTCTAAAGAGTCAACAGATGGTAGGTCTTTCTCCTTCACTTCCCTGGAGTGGTCTGTCTGCTTATTTTAAGGAATAAAACACAGTTTCTATTTTTAAAAGCGGGCTCCAAAAATTACTTACATAATTTGCATCACCATCTCCTTGTTCCACTCTCCATGACCTTGCTCTGCTCAACACACACCCTAAAGGCCATGCCATTACCTCACCCTTCACACCACCAAAAGCACTATTCAAGTGAAATGAAACATTTAAAGCTGAAGTGAAACCGCTGGATTACAGTGACTCACTTCTGGCTCTAGCTTCTGCATGTTCTTTCCCCACCTCTTTTTTGCCCTTTGCAACTCATGCCCTTGTCTGTAGCCTTCCCAAATTGATGCATTTTACACTCTTCCTGTTTTTCCTTCAGCCTAGGGAACAACACAACCCTCATCTCTCCCATCAGTAATACTCAGGTTTGCACTGCACGTCTTCTGGTGTGTGTTAGTTCTCTAACCTTGTACAAACCTTTGACCACCTGGCTGCTATTCCTCTATGTCCTTGCCCTCTAATGACTCTTTATCCCAGTAGCAAGGACTGCAGTGTCACTACTGATGTGCCATCATATCATTAAAACTCATCTTTTTTAACTTTTTATTAGCTGTGTTAATGTAAATTTTGATTTTCTTAAAAATATCATAAGTTTCCTTTGCCAGGCCGTATGTAAGCTGAGTGTGCTGTTACACATGCAATGCTATGGGAGAAATGTGATGCATCTGCACATTTCCTGTGCCACTACCTTGTTATTGTGCCAAATTTAAGTGCTGCCTCTTTATAGTGCTTTTTGATATATGACTATACTTTCACCTTACACCTTGCCACACTCAACAATATATGATTTTCACTGTCCTAGGTAACACACTGTCAAAGAAATGCTATTTATTTTTTCCAATCACACTTATTGACTTATCTTTGCACTTACAAAACAGCATATTACCATGTATTAGTTGTGCTATACAACTGTAAAGGCAACCTAAAACAAATCTCATTTCCCTCCATTTATAGGCACACAGTCATTGTGTGCTGGGCCTTGAGTGCTTTTAAATTGTGGTTGACCTAAAGCTCAATACCTTGCCTGATTGCGTCCAGTGCTGGTGCAGAAAGTGCATCACAGGTGCTGCTCGTCCTGCTCACCACATCTTCTGCTCACATTTCACCTTCTGTGCAGATTCTATCTAATATTTAAATTAGGTGTGTTTTCTTTTCCTTTAGATTTCCACAGTTTCTTGGTTTCAGACTTCAGTGTGTAATAACTTGGAATAACAAGACTAACAGTCAATAACTGTGCTGATGAAGAGGAGGTATAAAGCATGCCATGTTTTGCATCTTAGCACTTAAGACAAATTCCTATTAAAAACAAAACCAACATCATAAAAAATATTTTTTAATATAATTTTTTAAAATAAACTAAATTATTTTCAAATATTGAGGTTTTAATAATGGTCTTTTCAAAAACAAATATCATACTGCAGATATTAAAGCTATTCCAGAGAAAAAGGTAAATGTTCATGTTAGCATTAAAGAAAACTTAAACAACTAGCAAAAGAACCTGCCTTTGTCATCATTTTAAGGACTGATAGACATTCCTTTAATCCATTTGAAAAATTAAAGGTTTTACTCTCACTCACTGTTTTTCTCATTACTTATACTTTAATATTTAAATGGCTCTTTTTCACTTTAAATCACATTTTCTCAAGATGCATACAAAGAATAAAACTGACAAAAATATCCCCCATTCCCATTCAGGAATGGCTTTCATTTCATTTGCAAATGATGCAAAATAAACCGCAATTAATGAGTCCTGAATGAAAACAGGCATGGGAGAGATGTGAGGCAGTGATTCCTGCTTTGAAAGAGGGCTTCTAAGAGCCCTCAGCTTCTTTCATGTATAATAGAGTAATAAAGCAGGCACTCTCTCAAGCAGGTACTGTATTTCATTACCATTCCATTGGGCTAATCATTATGCCCTCGGGAATGATTTTCCCATGTTTACCCAAACAGTGCAAAACAATACTGATGGATACTGTGATAAAGAGGGTCAGAAATTGGTGAGATTATAGGGGGAATTTGATTGTGTCATTTATTTCTCTTGCTGTGAGTAATTCTTCAATCATGCATTTCAAAGTCCTTTTTAAACACAACGTATCAAATTTCTTGATACACCTCTGAATCCACCAGACAGATTTCCATTTAAAGTGGTCCCCCTCTGAGTATTTTGCTAAACTGAGTCTACTAAATAAAATTATTATTATTACCGGATGGACAGCTTTAGATGACCACCTTCCAGTGGATTTTGCAGTGTTTTCAGCCATGTGACATGTGCGAAAGATCCATTTCACAGTTGCTTTTGCAAGAATAAGAAACTTTTATCTGTAGATTATAAGTTTAGATCAGACTTTATTTTTTAAATTCTTGCAAAACAGCTTTTTTTTTTGCTCCACTTGCCTTTATTGTCCAAATTAACAATAATGTATCTATATAATGATTTTATAACAAGCAGTCTGCTGTGAAAATGAGCACAGACCAAGCTCCAAACACAGACAGTAAGGTAAGTAAGATTACATTCATCTTAGTTTGACTGAGCTGAGTATAGGAGGAATTATTGCTAATTAAGAACACCTGAAACTAAAAGGAAAATCCATTCAGAAACTCTCTGTGCCTCATTATGATAAAACTGTAAGCGTTGATATTGATGCACTTTGTGAAACATTAGAATACTTCTGTGGTTACAAACCCAAGATTCACAGTTTTGCTTGGTAATGTATGACTGAGCTCTTATGAAGCATCATTATTACCAATCAAGCATAATTACTGAAATATGTTCAGAGTAGTGTTCTGTGTACCTTTGTCATCATTTCACATTCACTGAACCGGCCACATTATGCTTCACTGTAACTTTGTTAAGCCATTATGTCAGTACTACAGATGTTACATACTTATATATTCTATGTGATGTACTCCGCAGGTCCAAACAGCTGCTTTATGGTTTCACTAACAACAGATCAAAAGACAAATATAGGATGATAAACATGTAAGGATTCATCGCCCACCTCTGATGAACTGTATGCGCCGATAAATACATACTTGTCCAGCTGTAAATAACGTCAGTTGTGGCACAACTTAGAGAATAGTTAATCTGTGAATGAATCAAAATACAAGTATAAAGAGGTTGATACCTAATGTACATTTGTTTCACTGCCATTAAACGTACACTAAATGGATAAAAATTTCTCCAATTCTGCTGCCGTGGGTTCAATAAGTAACTGCTTAGTGTTGACATATATGTTGACAATATGAGCATAAGAAAACAATTTGTTATGAATGTATTACGGTGTAAAGTACCTAGGCTCATAAGTTATGGAGGATGACAGACAGATCTGGTTTAAAGTGCAGGCCCCCTGATTAGGAAACTGTTCCAATTATTAAAGACTTTGTGAACTTCATTTAGCTAATACTGTCATTAACAGTGCGTGGGTGATTGACTGGCACCCCTATTTACAAACCTTTGCTCTTATTGCAATTAGACTTGTGATTCTTACCACACATGTAAATTTTGTCTGCATGCATTCATGTATGTTTTCTAATGATGCCATTATTTGTTTACAATTGATTGCCATGTTTCTGTGTGCTCATATGCAATGGTAGCCCTTTACACTGAGCTAATATGAGAAGAGGTGGTTTCTTCCATGATGAACTGCTTTAAAACTGATCCCATTATTCCCAGGCCTGTGCCTGGCAGCGGCTGTAAAAGACATAAAGTCTTGGTGCTTAATCCTGTTAGTGCTGCAAACCTGACACTGCTTATTGGCTCTGTGGTAGTGTGTGAACATTCAGGACCTAACAGTTTGCCCTCTAAATATACTGTACAGAATTTAATTATTACAGTTAGACTTTGCTGCCTTTGCACTGATATGGACTATTTTCTGTAAAAGAAAAAAATAGTTTGCTTAATATATACATATTTCAACTGAGACAACTTTTTTTTTTCTAATTTTGGTCATCTACAATACCACAATGCATTTTAAATGACACAACTCTGATTCAGTTGAAGAGCACCCTTTCAGCTTACTGGGTTGAGCAAAAATATTGCATAAAAATGTGAGGAACTACAGCAACCCCTTCATTACAGGGGGTCAAAAGTAATTGGACAAATTAAATAATACTTTGTCAAAAACCTTTTGCTGGCAGTGACAGCCTGAAGTCTTGAATTCATGGACATCACCAGATGCTGGGTTTCCTCCTTTGTAATGCTCTGCAAGCCCTTTACTGCAGCAGCTTTCAGTTGATGTTTGTTTGCAGGCCTTTCCATCCAAAGTTTAGTCTTCAACAAGTGACATGGATGCTCAGTTGGGTTAAGATCGGGTGACTGACTTGATCATTCAAGAATATTACACTCCTGGCTTGCTTTAGCTGTATGTTTTGGGTGATTGTCCATCTGTATTATGAAATGCTGCCCAATCAATTTGACTGCATTTAGCTGGATTTGAGCAGACAGTATGTCTGAATTCATTCAGCTGCTTCTGTCCTTTGTCACATCATCACATCATGCCAGTGGCACTAGTGTCTCAGTGCCACTGGCAGCCATGCACGCCCAAATCATGTCACATGTTAAAGAGCTGAAACTCCTAAACCTTTCATCCAATTTGAATGTGGATACCCTCAAATGAAAGCTGAGAGTCTACAGATTATGCCCGTGGCCATCATATAACTATATTTGGAACATGTAAACAGTTAAAAAATGAAAAAACTTGTGTTAGTGTCCAAACATAATATGGACCTAACTGTACATTTTTGAACTTGAACAACTATCACATCAATTTAAGAATGATTGTAGAATAACAAATTATAAATTATACATTTATATAATGAAGAATTTTTTTATGTCATGATCACTGAGGAAGCAGTGAACATTTTAGCATCTATTTCAGTTCTCCTTGGTAGAGGACAGGTAATGATGACAAACGGAGTAAAGTTACTCTCTGCAGTTGAAGATGGATTGGCTTGTCAACCGGGGGATCAGAAGTAGGTATAGTTTGGCAGGTCTTTGTCAGGACTGGGATCAGGGGACCACGCCTAGAGGAGGGACACCAGTGGCTTAAAATGGTACCACAGTGGAAGCATGACTGTAATATTCACTGTGGCATAAAGACCACATGCTATGTCGGTTGAAATGGCAATTTATCAGTGTGCTAGCTTGAAAGACAAAGCACGAGTAGGTAAGCGCTCAAGGTCCTGTAAAGTCATATTATAATCTTACAGTATGCAACCAAACTTTTTTCATGTAACTGAATTAATTGAAATAAAGTCTGGAGAGACTTTGTTAGCGGGAACAAATAGATACTTGACAAAAAGTTTCAAAGCCACCCACGTCGGTGCAGAAAATCACAACATCTCACTTGAAAATAAGTGTCCTATTGCAGAGGATAATGGACCAATCTGCATGGTAATGGATATATTTGGAATGGTAAGTGAGGAGTTAGACAAAGCTGAAATGGGCTGTCATGGTTTGGTAATTGTGCTGGGGAAAGCACACAATTGCTTCTCATGGAAAGATGAATATAGCATTCAAGAACAGGGGTCTCTGAAAGACAAAAACACTTGCCTGAGAATATTGACTTCTGGATAAATTAAGTTTTTAGGTTTAGGCATTTTCACATCTAGTTAAATTATAAGAATTATAAGAAATATATTTTTGTAGATTTTATCTGAAACAGAATACACATTTATTTAATTCAGATAAATATTGAAGTGATAATAGATAATAGTTAAAAAAGGAATTATTTGTGAGTATGCTAGTGTTTAAATTTACAGATGCAATTCAAACATTAGTTTTAGTTTAAGAATTCTTGACCTGTATCCATCAACGGCTAAAGCATAAAGTCACACCTGAGACAGCAGGATACATTTTAATAATCTTCTATTTCAAGATTGGAAGTGTTCTTATGATGCTGGCATGATCTGTTGGTTTTTAATGTTTAATGTGTACAAATGTTCTCACCTTCTGTACCTGTGACCAAGAAAAGCACCGCCTTTCTTTTATTGTTAAGGAAAAAAAACTAAACAAATGAAAGATGGGTGGATGGATGAAAACTAAACACTGTTTTAGGGTTCGGTGTCATTGATGTAGTTTTGCTGATACCAACATTTCTATTTGTATATTACAGAATGAAGCTCAAAGACATTTTCATAAATATTTCCAAAAAGAAGCATGTAACCAAGGTAACAATAACTACAGAAACAAAATGCTCACAAGGTACAATTTAAAAGGGAAAGATGAAAATTACAAATTGCTGATAAATGGACACTGACACTATATAACTGCCTAGACCAAAGATGAGAATGAGCTCCTTGACTCTTGCTTAAGGAGCAACCATGAATTTCAAAATACCCTAAGGGTCAAATTCATTAATTGTTTTACTGTTTTATTTTTTTAAGGATACTTGCACTCAGATATTTATTAGTACTGTTGTTGTAGATGCAAAAAAATTATATTATTATATAATTATATTATATTATATTATTTTTTTAAATGATAATTTTAATGTTTGTTTTCATATCCTTTTTAACTGAATGATCATATTTTATGAAAACTATAAAAGGCTTTAAATAAAGCATTAAATGATTTGCTTTCCTGTAAGATTTAATCAAACTAATGTAATGATGCATCCGTAAGTGCAGTTTTAGTTAGACTGAATGGTGATCCTGCTGAGTGACAACATACACGTCACAAACAATCTGAACCAAGCTGAGTTCAGTACTTCTTGGCTTGTTGATTTTTACATTTTTTAACACAATGCAGTGATTACTAACACATTTGATGCAATTCATTTTCAATAAGCAAAACAAACACCTAGTGAGACATCATTAATTTAAAGCTTCATTGACAAATGCAATTTTTTTTTTTTGCAATAACACACTGTAAACACAAACACTTGAAATACTTAAATAATAAATAATCAATGTAAACTTATTTTTTTTAAACAATCCCACTAACTCAAATAGCAATGCTCTCTTTTGTATACAGATATTATGACATTGACGAAATTTAGGGGGGCGGGATTAATGAAGATTTCAGGAATGATGAAATAGGCCAGTAGTGACATGGTAAGTGACATGAGCTAGTAAAAGAGAGGAGACGTTAACCTTTGGCGATATGATCATGTAGAGAAATGATTTTCCAGTGTGTCACAAAACAAATTGTGCCTTTGTCCATCTCCCAAATGAGAAACTAAAGCTGGATTGCAGAAATCAGTTATAAATGCACTTGTTAATATAGTTCATATGATCTGATGCTGTGCTTGGCAACTAATCACACACTTAGATGTTTGTATCGGTAGTCAAATACAGTGAGAGAGAGAGAGAGAGAGAGGCATCACACAACACAAATGCCAAGTTGGTGGTGGCACATAATGATCACCTGGTAACAGAAATGAGGAGGCTTGTATCTAAGCATGTATCTAACACACAATTGTAATCATGGTGCCATATCAGTGTCATATATGGACTAGAAGTACCCCAGTCTTGATGGGAAACACCACCGAGGGTGGTCGAGAACTTCAGGGCTAAGGTTCTTTGGGACTTTAATTTCCAGACAGACAATCAGCTGCTGCACAACCAACCAGACATAGTTGTGGTTGACAAGAAGCACATGACCATATGTGATAAATATGGAAATCCCAGTGGATAGCAACATCACACAGAAGAAATATGAGAGAACAGAGAAGGAGCTGAAACAACAACTGGAATAGATGTGAAGCATTAGAAACTGTAACACTGTCTGTCTAGAAGAATGCAGTTGCAGAATAATCTATTTGGCAGAGAAGATTTGGCAAGTGTTTCATGGGCCCAACCCACATACTTGAATCTGCTGCTCAACTCACAAATCAATATTCCTTAAAACTGTCACGTTTTAGTTAATGGACTCAGGCGCAGACCGGGAATCTTTGCAGAGTTAACAATCAATTTATTCACACAACGACACCAGGTGATATTATTTACAACGTGCTGGAGAGAGGGGAGGGGGGGTCCAGGGTTCCGGGGTTTGTGAGGGGAAAGACGGGAATCAGACGCACTCCAAAGGCTCTCTTTTCACTCCCCACAATGGGGACACACAAATCCACTCACTCGTCCACACGGAAACAGGCAGGCAGGGAAAGGTCCAGGGTAGATCTGCACACAGAGACTGGGGTTACGACGAACAGACGGAAACAACTTTACAGAGTTTAACTCACTAATGGTTGAGAGACTGACGCTGATAGGTCAACGATCCAGCGACGAGTGACACAGTGCTGCTGTCTTAAATCGGCCTTGTGATTATCCCGATCGGCAGCAGGTGCGTGGGCCAGGGGCGGGAGCCCATAATGAGCATCGCCCCGGCAGGAGAGAGAGAGAGAGAGAGAGAGAGAGAGAGAGAGAGAGAGAGAGAGAACATGTTGCCTAATACAGGATCAGCTGGTGAGGCACAGGGACCATGACAAAAACAGGCTTTCCAGCAGTATAATGCAAGTAGAAGTAATCAACCAAGAAGTTATCAACCACACAAATTTCCTTATTTTTGTGCAAAGTGTATACTTTGTGCTAACTGTATTTAATTGTTTAGTATGAAACAATTTGGAGCTGGTAAGTGTCCAGAGAAGGACATAATTTGTCAAAGCCACACATAAGAGATGTCTTAAAACTGGTCTTTAGAAGAATATCAATCATGTTTGTACTAATCATTTTTTTCCTTATAAAAACAAACATCCTTTTAGGGCAGGGCATGGCTTACTCAACACTTGATAATCAGAATAATAGCTGGCATGTCGACATAATTCCAGAGGTATTTTTAACTAACACTTAGTTCCTTTGCCTGGAAAAATATAATGTTGTTTAATACATATAAAGATAAAAGACAAAGCCAGTAATGAGTAATCAGTGCTATTTCACAATGCTGAAGGCTATGAGTCATATTAAATACTGTCTTATCAACTGGTTTTTTTTGTTTGTTTTTACTCATTTTTGACACTATTGTTCCCAGTATTCAGTGTCCTCTAAAACAGGGGGTAATGTTTTTAAGCTTTGCCAATTCTAAAAGACAAATAAGAAGTGCAAACAAACTGAGTGAAACAGCCACAGCTTACTGCTATTAAAGGTACATGTGCATGTTTGCTTCTGAAAAGCTCCCAAAGCTTGCTGTTCTCATGTCTGACGAGGCCTATCAGTGATACAAACAGCAGAGAGGACACACAAAACTGGTTAAAATGACCAAAGCTATTGCAACTTTTTGTAAAGTTAATGAGCTGAGTGATTAAATCACAAAGCATAAAAGGACATGCAGATTATTGGCAGAAAGATTTGCTCAGGTAGTTATGATGGATTTTAAATTCAAATTCAAATTCAAATTCAAATTTTATTTGTCACGTACACAGTCATACACAGTACAATATGTAGTGAAATGCTTGGACAACTGCTCGTGACCTAAAGAAAACAAAAAAGGAATCCCCGGTGGATGAGAGGGTTTGTTCCCTGCGCCTTAGGGTCGGGGAACGGGTCCTGACTGTCATCTGCGCTTATGCGCCGAGTGGCAGTTCGGAGTACCCAGCCTTCTTAGAGTCCCTGGGGGTGCTGGAAGGTGCTCCACCTGGAGACTCTGTTGTCCTGCTGGGAGACTTCAATGCTCACGTGGGTAACGACAGCGAGACCTGGAGGGGCGTGATTGGGAGGAACGGCCTCCCTGATCTGAACCCGAGCGGTGCTTTGTTATTGGACTTCTGTGCTAATCACAGTTTGGCCATAACGAACACCCTGTTCGAACATAAGAGTGTTCATAAGTGCACGTGGCACCAGGATGCTCTAGGCCGTAGGTCGATGATCGATTTTGTAATCGTATCACCAGACCTGCGACCATATGTTCTGGACACTCGGGTAAAGAGAGGGGCTGAGCTGTCAACTGATCACCACTGGTGGTGAGTTGGATCAGGTGGCGGGGGAGGACGCTGGACAGACCTGGTGCACCTAAACACGTAGTGAGGGTGTGCTGGGAACGTCTAGCAGAGGCCCCAGTCCGCGAGATCTTCAACGCACACCTCCGGCAGAGCTTCAACAGCATTCCGAGGGAGACTGGGGACATTGAGTCCGAATGGACCATGTTCAGCGTCTCCATTGCCGAAGCTGCTGCATTGAGCTGCGGCCGCAAGGTGGTTGGTGCCTGCCGTGGTGGTAATCCCCGAACCAAATGGTGGACACCAGAGGTGAAGGGAGCCACCAGGCTGAAGAAGGAGTCCTATCGGGCTTGGTTAGCCTGTGGGACTCCGGAGGCAGCCGACAGGTATCGACAGGCCAAGCGGAATGCGGCTCGGGCAGTGGCTGAAGCAAAAACTCGGGTGTGGGAGGAGTTCGGAGAGGCCATGGAAAAAGACTTTCGGACTGCCTCGAAGAGATTCTGGCAAACCGTCAGGCGTCTCAGGAGGGGAAAGCGGTGCTCTACCTGCACTGTGTATAGTGCTGGCGGAGCGCTGCTGACGTCGACTGAGAAAATTGTCAGGCGGTGGAAGGAATACTTCGAGGACCTCCTTAATCCCACTGACACGTCTTCCGAGGAGGAAGCAGAGTCTGGGGATGAGGGGATGACCCGCCAATTTCCGGGGGCGAGGTCACTGAGGCAGTTAAACAACTCCTTGGTGGCAGAGCCCCTGGTGTTGATGAGGTCCGCCCCGAGTTCCTGAAGGCCTGGACGTTGTAGGGCTGTCCTGGTTGACACGCTCTGCAATGTTGCGTGGAGATCAGGGGCAGTCCTGTGGACTGGCAGACCGGGGTGGTGGTCCCCATCTTTAAGAAGGGGGACCGGAGGGTGTGTTCCAACTACAGGGGGATCACACTCCTCAGCCTCCCTGGGAAAGTCTATGCCAGGGTGCTGGAAAGGAGAGTTCGTCCGCTAGTCGAACCTCGGATACAGGAGGAACAATGCGGTTTTCGTCCTGGTCGCGGAACACTGGACCAGCTCTTTATCCTCTCCAGGATACTTGAGGGTGCATGGGAGTTTGCCCAACCAGTCTACATGTGTTTTGTGGACTTGGAGAAGGCATTCGACCGTGTCCCTCGGGGTGTCCTGTGGGAGGTGTTGCGGGAGTATGGGGTGTCTGGCCCATTGCTACGGGCCATTCGATCCCTATACAACCGTTGCAAGAGCTTGGTTCGCATTGCCGGCAATAAGTCGGACTCGTTCCGGTGGGTGATGGGCTCCGCCAGGGCTGCCCTTTGTCTCCGGTTCTGTTCATAATTTTTATGGACAGGATTTCTAGGCGCAGCCAAGTGGCGGAGGGCTTTCGCTTTGGTGGCCTCAGAATCTCATCTCTGATTTTTGCGATGATGTGGTTCTGTTGGCTTCATCGGGTGAGGGCCTCCAGCTCGCACTGGAACGGTTCGCAGCCGAGTGTGAAGCAGCGGGAATGAGGATCAGCACCTCCAAATCTGAGGCCATGGTTCTCAGCCGGAAAAGGGTGGAGTGCCCACTCCGGGTCGGGGATGAGTTCCTGCCCCAAGTGGAGGAGTTCAAGTATCTCGGGGTCTTGTTCGCGAGTGATGGGAGAAGGGAGCCGGAGATCGACAGACGGATTGGGGCTGCGCTGCAGTAATGCGGACGCTGCACCGGTCAGTCGTGGTGAAGAGGGAGCTGAGTGTAAAAGCGAAGCTCTCAATTTACCGGTCGATCTACGTCCCTACCCTCACCTATGGCCACGAGCTGTGGGTAGTGACCGAAAGAACGAGATCGCGGATACAAGCGGCAGAAATGAGCTTCCTCCGAAGGGTGGCTGGCCTCTCCCTTAGAGATAGGGTGAGAAGTTCGGCCATCCGGGAGGGGCTCAGAGTAGAGCAGCTGCTGCTCCACATCGAAAGGAGCCAGCTGAGGTGGTTCGGGCATCTGACAAGGATGCCCCCTGGGCGCCTCCTGGGTGAGGTGTTCCAGGCATGTCCCACCGGGAGGAGGCCCCGGGGCAGACCCAGGACACGCTGGAGAGATTATATCTCTCGGCTGGCCTGGGAACGCCTTGGTATTCCCCCGGACAAGCTGGAGGAGGTGGCTGGGGAGAGGGAGGTCTGGACCTCTTTGCTTAGGCTGCTACCCCCGCGACCCGACCTCGGATAAGCGGATGAAGATGGATGTGATGGTACAGTTATTTTATTTTCAACTTTAATTTATATATTTTATCTTATTCTTCCCAGTTAAATTTACCCTTCATTCTAATTTGTGTTGTACAGTTATTTCATTTTTAACCTTAATTTATATTTTATTCCTTCCTAGTTAAATTTACCCTTTTTAATTTTTCATATTTATTTCCTATCTTATTCATAGCCTT